>NC_055686.1:20949809-21039809 GCF_017639745.1 Melanotaenia boesemani | reverse complement strand
AAAATAGTTTTAAGATGACAAAGTAGCAGGCCAAGCATCTAAGGATACAGTTACATAAATAGATCTTCAGATGTTTTAACTAAATTAGACAAGCAGAGGTGTGAGGCTCGTGCATTACATTTTCCATAAGAGTGTGTTGTTGTGAACTTTTGCCTGGACTGCAGTGTCACCTTTAATAACTAGGTCATGTGACCAATGAACTTTACCCTACTTCCAGCGGGAGAGGGCGTTAATATTATGCCATCTAAACTTTCCAAGTGTCCCAACATGGACAAGTGCAACAAGTCTAAGATAACTTTTAAAGATAAGGCAGCATGTAGTCTACTGTATGATATTTTAGGTTTAAAAAAAGAACTAATTGTACCTGGGCAGCCTGACTGGCGTAGAGACGAGAGTTGCATACAGCAACTACACCACCGGCCTGTAGCTGACCTCTGTAAACAAAAAACGACAGTTGGTCAAAGGAAAATGTATCGTTTTCGATTAAAGAACAAAATGTTGAATAATATCCGTAATATCAGCTGAAGTGGTATTAAGGTTTTGACATTCCTCACCCAGATAGCACGGGAGGAATCCTGAGAATGGTGCCGCACAAGGCGGAAGACTGGCTCACCTTACGAAGCAGCATGATTTAATGTTGTTCTAAAAGAAAAATAATACGTTCAAATCTAATAAACAACCAGTCTATTATCAAACACAAAACAATGAAGGTTAGCTTGGCATTGAATGCAGAGGACTGCTGGCAGACACGTAACGACGTTCGCTCGTTTCGTAACTTGGTCGTCCTCCCATAAAAAAGCCTTCCAAAAAATATTTAAAATTATTCATTTACAGTCAGATCATCACAGACTCCTTTAGGTAACGAACCTGAACAAGAAAATATTTTAATATTCCCCCTGGGTCCGAGTAATTACAGCGACCCAAGCTCTGCCAAAGTAATATCACTATTGCTATTGTTGCCACCGCTGCTTTTATTCAGCGTCTTCTTCTACGGTCTTAAAGGCGCCGAGTTTCAACCATTGGGGTTGCGGCCTGGGTTGGCGCCCTCTGCTGTTCAACCGGAAAATAGAATAGAATAGAATTTTAAAATAACAAATACAGGTGTAAAATTGTTATTATGCTTTTGATTTTAACAGGAAACCAAAATTAACTTTATGTTCTTATTCTTTGTGACAGCAAAATATACTTTCAATACTTTCATCACGCAGACAGGGCAGTGTTAGGTACGTCAAGATCTCCTTTAATAATTAAAGTGTTTAGTCTATATGCAAGTAATCTATTCAACTGATAATTTAAAGTACTGGAACATTTTAATCCAGTACTTTAATGAGTTATAGTACATTTTAAACTATTCAGCTACCCCAATCACGTTGCGCCCAGAAATGCTTTAAAATAGCAGCATTGTTGTGAAATGGGACAATCTATAGTTTTTGGACATTGATTTAAATTTTAAATTCTCTGGTATAATAAAAGTTTGCTACTTTTACATTATTCAAAACATTTGAGTTCTAATTTTACTTCTAATGGTTAGTTACCGTCAGTTTAAAAATGGTGGTTTAGATTAGTTGTCCACAGCAGTTGTCCCCGACCCATTTTCCTTGAGGATCCCCTTTATGCAATTACTACAACGCAGGGGAAAACTATCCATGGCTTTATGCTTCCATTAGCTTGCTTTTTCCCACAAATGATGCATTCTGAGTCATTTTCTGTCCTTTGATAAAACTAAATTAAGGTAACCATCAACATATTTATTTTTTTTAATAGGGCCAAATAATCTGCTCTGTGGTTTTGTCTGACATGTTTAATTAATTAAATAAATAAAGCTTACCAGAATAGACATGAACTACTGCCCTACATAGCTGCACCAACTCACTGATCTGACTAAACCACACAGTACAAAAATTAATTGAATGAAAAGTTGTGGCCGACTAAGAAGCTTAATTTATTAAGGATATAGGTTTTAAAATATTGCTGTATAAGAGATTTTGATGATGCAAGATCCAGTGTGTGAGAATGTCTACGTTCACAGATTCTTCCAGGTCAGGACACCGTGTTTAATAAGAGAATCAAACCTGACTGGTAAGTATCAAATTTATTCTCAAATACACAAGCAAAGGTGGCAACATGAAATCATTTGACACAATCAAGGCCATTCTTTCTGAAATGTCAACTCCTCATTTAGCACCTTAATAGTTGGATTATACACGATTTATATAGTCACTCATATAAAAATTAAACTGGTGAATAATGCAAGTCAGTAACATAAAAACAAGCATTGGTAGCTGGGACATTTGGATCACAGTTAGGATATACACTGCATGTAATCAAAAAATACCACTTTCAGTGTTTTGTCTTTTCACCAACTAGTACCATCAAACTTTAGTCAGTTTAAAAAACACTACAGGTTACCCCTCACAACAAGACTTATTTGATGACTAGACTTAGGCAGTGATTACTAAACACAAGTTCCCCTGATAATTTTGGACCTATTTTCTTTTCACATTAGAGCTTGCACTTTACATAGGAATAGTAGATATACACAGAGAAGTTCATTGTCAAACAATGTGAAACAAAATGTATTATTTTGTGTACCTGGAGTGTAAAAATGACCAATAAAAGAGAGAAAAGAGTAAGGCACTCAATATACTCCTGTGTGGATAAACAATGTGGCACTATAATGCAGATAAATGTAGATGGGGGGACTGTCTTCTTTTCAAGTACACAATGTATTTGTCGCCCCCTAGTGTTAAACTGTGGCCTGTGCAGGTCCTGGTCGACCAGATCTGAGATAAACCAGCTTCAACTGCTAAAGAAGTTTAGAAGTTTTAGGGATTACGAAAGCGGAGTGCAGAGGAGATCTGACGGGCACTTTAAATATTATACAGAGGCTTTGCTTTTTTTATTAAAAACAATTAGTACCGAGAAATGAAGCAGAAAAAGTCTTTCTGAATATAGATCTAAAAAAACTGCTGTTTTTTGATTTATGGATGAGGAACTAGATTTTGCAGGCACATCTAGACCAGATCCCACATCAATTGTGCTCTAGTGTTTTCCTATTTTTTTATTTTTATTATTATTATTATTTTTTTTTGCCATTTTAAACCCTGTTTTACCAAATTTGTCGCAAGTGCCCTTAACCCAAAGACACTTGTGAGCTCCAACTACCAGGAGATGCTCGTCAGGACAAGTGGGAACCGTGCACTAACTTCACATGAATGGTCACTCAGCACAGAGACACTAAAACTACATGACATCCACAAAGAACTCGCTGGGGTTGCCCATGGCCAGGTGGAACGACTGGCGTGATGCAGTCAGCTCTGGTGGTACTGAGCCCAGGTCACGAGTGGGCGGAGCCCCTGGAGGTCCCCCTGGAGTGGAGGAAGGGGGCGGGGGCAGCGCCGGGTGCATGGAAACTGCTGGTAGCTGTTGCGTGTGCGAAAGAGCATGGGCAGCTGCCATGGCTGGGTGTGGGTGCTGGGGTACCATCATCACCATCATGGGGTTGTACGGCAGGATACCTGGTGGGTAGGGAGACATGTGGGGTGGCTGGGGCAAGCGGTGATGATGTGAGCGCTGTGAGGAGGCGTGGCTATGTTCACTGGGGGCGGCTGAACCATGGCCGCGTCTCAGGCTGCT
Source organism: Melanotaenia boesemani (assembly GCF_017639745.1). NCBI lineage: Eukaryota > Metazoa > Chordata > Actinopteri > Atheriniformes > Melanotaeniidae > Melanotaenia > Melanotaenia boesemani. Next base: position 21,036,173 of record NC_055686.1, on the reverse strand, counting down.
GCGGGTAGAGTATTCTGATTCGCTGCCACTGCCCGAGCGTGAGTCAGCACCGCCACCGTCTCCAACCCCACCAGAGGGAGATTTCTCTCCTCCACCCACGTTGTTGCCTGGGCCTTTACTGTTGCGATGTCGCTCACCCTCGCTTCTTGTTGAGCCGCTGCTTCGGCTCCCTGAAGGCAGAACAAATAAAAAAAAGGAGCTGTAGTTTTAGGAAAGAAATGTTTGAGACATTTTTGCGTTTCCTCCAGATTCTCTGAATCTTTTGATGACATACATTATGGATGGTGGAATCTTCAAAGTTTTCACAATATTGCATTGAGAAATATTTTGCTGAAATCAGTTAACAAATTTTAAATCCAGTTTGTCACATACAGGTAAACCTCTGCCTATCTTTACACCTGAGAGGCTCTGCCTCTCTGAAACGCTCTTTTTATAGCCCAATGACATTACTGACCTGCAGCCAGCTATTTAATAAATGTAGTAGTCAACCGCTGCAATGTCTTTTTTGAGATGTTGCTGCCATCAATTTAAAAAATGTCTCAGTTTAAACATCTGATATGTTCTATTGGTAATAAAATGTGTGTTTATGAGGTTAGCCAATTATTGAATTTTGTTTTTTATACAGTATCTCAACCATTTTGGAAAGGAGGGCGTAAACCCCTGAGAATACTATTTTAAACAAATGTAAAGTAGAGATATTTGTAAATCTAAGAAACCCAGATACTTCTGATAAACAATAGGAAAGAGCTTCAGGTGATTTGAAATAATCATGACTTGCAGTTGATGCGTTGGCTCATGAACGACATCTGATCTCTCTGTGCTCACCTTCACTGTGCTGGCTGCCGGTGCTGCCAGGGGCGTAGCTGTAGCTGGTGAGCTCGTGGTAGGGTGGCGGCTGGCTGGAGTAGGGATGTGTGGGGTAGGGCTGATAGGGAAAGGTGTGCATCATGGGCCATGGGGAGGCACCAGGGAGTGGAAGAGGGGCCAAGGTGTCCTGGTCTGAAGCCCCACTGGAACCATCATTGTCATTCAGGGATAGATTGGCCATGTCTGGAAAGAAGATGTAGAACAATGAAGCAAAAAAAAAATTAACATTAAACATATAATAATCTTTTTAATGTTTGCTTTCCTGCTTTCCTAGATTCTAAGTTTAAGGATGGCTGGACATTTACTAAATCCTTCCATAACTCAGATGTCCTACATTTGATCCCTACAACTGTCAGGTTGTCCACAGATGCTTGTGGGCAAAATTGAAAAACACTGAAGTCGGTCTTTGATGTGTTTATTTTTCTTTTTTTAAGCAACTCACAGTTCTCACAGTCGCTCAAGTCTCCAAACACATAGTAGCACTGTTCAGAGAAGGTGATCTTATTGACGGTGTGCCGAATGAAGCCGGCCTTCAGAAGGTTGCTGGCGTATTTTCTGGCCTCTCGGCGGTCCTGGAATCCCTCAATGTGGTGAAACAGCCACTCCACTACATCTGAGCCTGGTGATGGGTAAAAACATAATTTTATTCATCCTAAAAGACATTTCATCCTTAAAGATGCACTGGACACAAATTAGAAGAGGAGTAAACACATGAATGAAGGTGCAGCAGTACTTTAAGGGCAACTCTGTTAAATCAAACAGTGACAAACTGATTAAATGTACCACAGAGATTAAAGCTTAAGCTAATCAGGACTTAATGTCAAGTGGTTTTATCAGGAACAATTCAAAGGGTAAAAATCTACAATCACCTAAAGCTCTTAATTGCTAAATTGAAACATGGTCCGCTGTCATCAGGATTTTTGCAGCTGTAAATTGTAATGTAAAAACCTTTAAAAGAAGCTTAGGAACATCAATATCTTGAAGATAAGAAGTCATAAATCGACTGTGACTGAGATAAAGCAACAAAAAAACTGATGTCTTCTAAAGCTGCAGGATTTTAGTGCACAAGTCAGGAAAAAAAATACCATTCAGAAATTATAATTTAAAAAAGGGCAAAAATAGACAACCATGTAGTTTATGTAATTATTGCTTGTGATTTGGTTTCAGGTGATTCCAATTAAACATGTTTTCATTCAAAACAAGCATTCACATTAGTACGTTCGGGGTTTTTTCCCTCCCACAAGTCACACGGCTTTAATTCTGGGAACATAATGGCTGCCCTGTAAAGCCCTGAGGCAAAGAGAGTTCATGAAACCATTGCAGTCTTTTAATTTTTTTTCTCTTGTTTCCAGTTTTCATCTTACCGAGGAAGGCGTTAGGGATGGTGATTTTAAGCCACATGCGATCCCTGACCTCCAGACCTGACTCAGGGGAAGCCATGGCTTTGGCAACTGATGCCATGTCGGAGTGCAGTGACAGATTAAAATCATCAAAACCTGAAAGAAGGTGCAAGAAAGTTTAAAACAAAGAACTGCAAACATGTACAGCTAAATGGAAGAATTCCAAATTAAAATCATACATGGGTCAAAAACTAGAAGGCAAGCAGAGGAACTTTTGCAGAGATCAAAGGCAGGAAAGCAGCAGTTGTCACTTATACAACAGTGGCAACAAAGGCAGAAAGAGATGTGAAAGATGATTCCTGCGCTAATGTTGTTAAGAGACAAAGGTGGAGAGGGACTGAAGCAGTAAAATGAAATGCTTTCAGTACAGTCTGGTAGAGAGTATGCAATGTTTAGAAGTGGAGAAAAAGGCTTTCTGTAAGATATAAAAGACCAAAGAGGATAGTTTTTATCTATACACAGTAGTGATGCGCGGGCCGCCTCCTAACCCGCGGGTCCCGCGGGTTACCCGCGGGTCGGGTTGGGGCGGGTCAAAGAATTTTCGCTTCACTGCGGGGCGGGTTGGTGTGGTTTACTATTCTGAAATATCTAGTTCTATCTATTTTATTTTTTGTCAAACTGAAAATAAAGACCTTAATCAGTGTCTACATTTTGTTACTATAATATGTAAGACAAAATATTTATCAGTTATTTAAACACAGGTCACGTTTTATAACGTAATGTCCACGTAGGCGCGTAGTAGGCTACGCAGGCTACGTGCAGAAAGCGCCAAGCAGACAAGCAGCAAAAGATGGAAGAAGTGTTGAATAACATTCGTTCGGGAGTTTACGTCCTTAAAAAGAAGAAAGAGGGTCAAATGGCTAAATCACAGGTTTGGGACAGGTTCAACGAGGTAATCAGTGCAGACAACAACAGCAGCATTGGCTATGTGCTTTATAACACTTAAACGCTTTAAAACACTTTATTTGCCTATTTATGTTTATAGGCTTAACGTTCAAATGAAAATACATTTTGTGTTGCCAGTTTCCAGTGCCAATTTAGGAGACCATATGCACCTTTCTCAGACTAAATAAAAGCATTCGTCAATATCATAACATGTGTTTTAATGGGGCGGGGCGGGTCGGGTCGGGTCGGGTTAAAAAAATAGAAGCGGAGGTGCGGGGCGGGTTGGTGCGGTCCAATTTTTTTAAAAGAGCGGGACCCACGGGTCGGAAAAAAACCCGACCCGCGCATCACTAATACACAGATAGAGGATAATGGAGGCACTGAGAAAGACTCACGTTCAGGCTCTGTGACAGAGGAAGAAGAGGTGATGGTGCTGAGTGAAGAGCTGCCAGGATAAGGTGGATAAGCCCCGGTCATTGCCACAGAGTGACTGACCCATGCGGCTGGGTCGATGGGCCGGATTGGTTCGTCTACGCAGACAAAATAGAGGTGCGGTTCACTGACAATGACTTCAACCACAGAAAAGCTGCTGTTAGGATATGAGGTGGTGCTGTACTTACTACGGGGCAGAGTAAAGTAGCCCTGAGGAGAGGGGTCCCAGCACTTTGCCACTGTGAGGATGATAGGCCTGACAAACGCCGAGAGAAGGGGGGAGCATTCATAAGCACTAACACTTTGAGTCCAAACAGAACTCTGGGTTGATGACATGGAAAATGAGTAAATAACTGCTTACCCAGGCTTGTGTACAATCTCTCTGAGTACTCGCACTGCATCATCATTACTCATGTTCTCAAAATTGATGTCGTTCACCTTGACAGGCAAAAAACACAAGATTTAAGTAAGAAGTCAGCTGATATGACTAAACAGGGGAAAAAGTAAACAAAATAATTTAAACCAGAAAATGCCTCCTTTCCTGCTGTTTCAAAATTAAAATAACTGTTGCTGACACAAGTGCTCATTTTCATGAGTTCTTATGAATTAAGTTTACTTTATAAATGTACAACTATTCATATCAAAGCTCCTGAAAATCAAAATACCATGCTGCATTATTTAGAAAACATTTAATAAACAACACTTTCAAAAACAGCTAGGTTATTGAAGAATTAAGACATTATTCCTGCACACCTGCAGCAACATGTCACCAGGCTCAATGCGTCCGTCTGCGGCCACAGCTCCTCCCTTCATGATGGAGCCGATGTAGATGCCTCCATCCCCTCTTTCATTGCTCTGGCCAACAATGCTGATGCCCAGGAAGTTGTATTTTTCTGTGTTTTGAGGAAAAAGAACGGCATTAAAACTAAGTAAATGTAAAAAGTGCACATGTTTACACTGCAGTTTTGCAGACTGATTTGTATGTTAAATAGCTGGCAACAATAAAAATGTCTAATTATGTGTCTCCTTCAGAGTGAGCTTCAGGTGTGTACAGACCCATGTTGAGAGTGACGGTGATGATGTTAAGGGACATTGTGGAATCTGTCACGCTGCTAAAGGACGAGGCCTGGAGATGAAAGCAATTACATTATTCTATGGAATTAGATTGAAAAACAAATAAAAATAAATAAATAAAAAGGACCACACCCTAATTTCTAGTTTCATACAAACCCTCTCCAGACGTGGAGGCCGCTGTTTCCGCCGTCGACGATGCCGCTTAAGAAGCCTGGAGGCCGTGCTCTGCTCAGTCGCACTGCTGAACCTACAACAACAAAAGGTCAGAGGAGAAAAGTGTTTTCATAAATATTCAACAAGCAGGCCTCCCCCTTTGTATCTGCAACCCCTAAAAGACAATGGAGAAGCAAAACAGGAAACATCTCGTGATGATTAATTATAAGTTCATTTTTTGACTTAGGGTAAAGCATCAGAGACAAAGACTCACATTCACAGCAAAAGTTAAAGCAGCATTTAAAATAATAATACTGTTATGGGTACCCAGTAGTATATTCTATATATATTATATTTGTTGTATTTATATTAACAAACAACAAAAACATGATATTATCCATTTAAACATGGCTGATATATCATATATGTCTGTATGAATGAAGAAAGAAAAAAAAAAAAAAAAAAGAAGCAAATCCCAAATGTTAGATTAAGGAAAATTCATGAAAACCATTTTCTTATTTGACACAGTCTTGGGAAAGTGCAGGTTTCCAAGGTTATGAGTGTATTTTAATCCAACATGAAAATCAGGCAGGTCTTCAAAGAAATACAGATTTCAGAATTACGAATCTACCTAAAACAAAGCAAAAAAATCCTGTTTCCAGTTATGTTTACACTCATGGTTTGTTTTATTAATAATGTATATTCACAAACGGTCCCTAAAATGTCAAGTTTTTATGTTGCTTTAGCTTACAGCTCTATTTTCATGTAAAATGTCTCACCTCTGGACAGATTCGGAAAGGTAACACAGCTCAGTTAACCCTCATGAAAGGAAAGTTTTGTGAAAATAAGAAGAAATTTTAAGATTTTATTTCATTTCTATTATTGATTTTATGGACTGCTGTGCAGCCCAGCACTTCACCAAAAATGAAAAATAGCAGGAAAAAAAACTTTTTATTCTAAGATAAAAAAAAAAAAATGTGAGACTTAATCACAACACAAAACCATCTAATTACTTAAAGCTGATTAAAATGTCCTCTTTCTGGAAATGACCCAAAACCCCTTCATCAGTAGCCCTCCTCTTTCTGCAGGCTCTCACCTGCTCATAGTGTCATCGTCTTCAGAGTCACAGAAACTAGTGGTGTCTAACTCGCTGCTCATCACCGTGCTGGAGCTCTCATAACCAGCCAGGTGGCGCTCCAGGCGGCTCTGACCATTCATACGAGGTCCTTGAAAAAAAAAACAGGATACCCAGAAATATTCAACAAGAATTTTTATGTTTGCTCAAATAAATGTTTCCCTCTTTTTCTGTCAGATGGCAAACATGCTACACGTGTACATTCCTTGATCCTATCGTTCAGTGTTTTTGGGATGAAGGCATGTCAAATCTTGAAGGATTGTTTTCATCAGCACTGTGATGTGGTGCTCCTCACCGTGCTGATCCATGTTGTCTCTGTGCCGAGGTCTCTCTCTCCTGAAGGAAACTACAGACTCTGTTTCTGTCTGGTCGTCCAAAGTCTCCACGCTGCCTGTAGCATTGGGACTGTGAAAATAACAAACAAAATATTTAACAGTTTCTGCAATAACTTAAAAAAATCTGCATTTGACTTATGCAGGTGATTATATCTCTTTAAATGTCATGCTTTTTTGATTTTCTAGTGCTTCACTAAGTGGATTTAATAACAGTATATGAAAGTCTTCAGTCATTATGCACTAATATCATCGGTACCAAAACAAAGCTGGGAAGTGGTCAACTCACTCAGTGAGCTGGTTATGAACACAGAGCACTTGTTGGTCAGTTTTTCTTACATGCAATGATCCAGTTACTTGTCACTTCAATGAGGGTTTTCACTTAAGATGTCATCAAATTACACTGAATCCAGAAACCGTCTGAAACTGAAACGTTCATCTCCCGCGGCTGTGCCTAAATCTCATGAGAGGATCTGATAACACAAGACCTGGCAGCTCAAGTATAATCACAGCTTCACACGATGACAGGGAAGCTACTACATGTAGACACAAAGAGAAATGCTGTGCAAAGCATTCGACCCACGCGGGTAATTCCATCAGTGTGTAGATAAATCCATAATTATCCACTGCAACACACTCCTCTTTCAAGAGGAATGATTTATTTATTTTAAATGTGTAATAAGGACAACACACTAACCCATCAGCATGTTGGACCAAAACAAACAGAACTAGAAGGAAAAGCTTTAGTAGCTAATAAAGTTTATCATATTGGAGTGATGGATCATCCTTTTCTCCACATTTTTTAACTAGCAGAGGTTGAATCATTTGGTATTTAATCATAACATTACAAAGAGGCCCATTGTATAATATTCATTTTCAGAGAAGTATTGTACGAGAGTTGAAGATGCCAAGTACAACAGATTGCATATTTTAGCTTACTTACAAGGGTCTGAGCCAATGCTTAGTTAGTCTTTTTGGATTAACAAACTTGGATTGTGGTGCAACACGGTGGGCTCAACAAAGGTAGATCTGTACAGAAGAGGGACTCAGTCCACAGTAAACACAACACTAAGACCTTTATTTTTATGTGAATCTACACAAGCGAGTATATATGTATTAATGTCTTGTTGCATAAATATGTTTCACAGAAATATGTTACACTGATGTATAAAAACAATCCAACAAAATCGTCCACATTTTGTCTTGGATAAACTACAGTATATCAAAGTAAACAAGGTTCAGTGCCTCTACATTACAGACCCTGCTTGGATAAATTCGCTAATAACACATTTGCAACAAGCTAATAGAGGCTGGTGTGTTTGTTTGACTAGCATCTAGGTGTTTAACAAAAACAATTTAACAGGTGGATGAATGAGAAAAAGTAAATAACCAGGGGCAGCCAAAGCTCATCAAACACACAGACAGCTTTTTTCCTTCAGAAATGAAGGAGATCCTGAGGAGAACATGAAGATAAATCTACTGTCAAATTCATGTTTCACTTCACTGTCGAATAAATTTGGAAGTGAAAGTTTTGTTTACAATGTGTTGAGGACAGCAGTTTTGTTTGGAAGAGAATATCGTGCGTATTAAGAAAAAAAAAAAAAATCAAGCAAGTTGATGCAACACATGTCAGCAAAATCCATCACAGGACGCTCCAGCTTTTAACCAGCTTGCAGTAAAAACTTCAGAAGATCGTCTGCTACATTCACACATTAAGCTCATTTACATGACTATGAAAATCAGATATTTGGAAGCATTCAGATAATTGTAATAATCTGATTGGACGCGTGTACATGCCATTCTGAAATACGATATTCCAAAAATCCGTGTCTATATTTTCCATTATAGGATTTATTCCGGAGGACATGCGTACGTGGTGATGTTACTTCCTAATATTTTAAAAACCTTCGCTCTGTGTTGAACATGGCGATACCTTTAGTCTTAGCATTAGCTAATATTAGATGTAATAAACTGCTAATAGTTTACGTCTTACTTCAGCTGTGAATTTGGCTTTATCCGAGTGAGAGGAGGAATTTTGGATGACATGGTCAAAGCTCTTGCAGATGTAAAAAGACTAAATAAATCAGATATCCAGATCTACACGCACAAAGACATCGGAGTACTGGGGAGAAATCTACGCGTGTTAAGCCGATTTCTCATGATCCGAAAATGGCTGTTATCTGGTAAAGGATATCAGATTTAGCCGTTTACATGACCACTTAAATTATCTGGTAACTTAAGAAATCAGGATCAGATTTTTGGTGTGCACATAAACGGCTTCAATATCTCACTTGGGAATATTATAGATTTTAAAAATGGTGCTGTCTTGAAAATGTTTGTAAGAACTCCTGAATGAATGAAGCAGACATTTGAATTCCCATATGTCTGCCGTCTGGAGCATCCTGGACTGCTTTGCACATGAGAAAATGGTTTCAAAGAAACTAAAACATGAAGAATTAATCTGATTTACAACTGAGAGAAATGGTATTGTTCTAGCTCCACGCACACAATAAAAATAAATGACTGCGGTTAATTATCATCTGACCGAACATTAAGGCAAGTTAAAAAGATCTGTTGTTGTATTTGAACAAAAGGAGTAAAACAACATTTGGCTATGCTCCTCGAGTCACACATCACACATCATAATCTAAAAAAAGAGAGGGAGCACATGGAGCTATAATGGGAGGCTGGACTGATTAAAATGAACTTTGACCTCTAAAGTAAACATCAAGAGCTGCAGGCGACATATTTTCATTTGTTAAGAGTGAAAAAAAAGGGAAAAAACATACCAAAATAACAAATAACAAAAAAACTACACACAGTATTCCAATTACAGCACAGCCTCTGACTGCAAATATGTTATAAATATTAAATGTTATAACTGAGGAAATTTGCAAAAAAAAATTTTCATTTTTTTTAAATTACAACTGTATAAGAAATTAATACTGAAGTACTCAATATTTCTGCTCTGTAATGAAGCTAAGCTCTTTAATATTTTGCTCAATTTATATACTTAAGTTGTTAGATGTTTTTACAGTTTAGAATATTTAAAAATCATAATTATGAGGCTCATTAAGTTGGAAGATTTCCCAGAGCTGGTCATGTAAAGAACAAGGGCGTCTAGGATCAGTTACAAATGATCTGTTGTATTCTTGAAGGAACTTGATACTGGGAGTGTGAGATGTTCAAGAAAAAAGAGTTTATACATTAAAGCTTTGAGAGAAGAATAAGCTGGACATTAAAGATACCAACGGTGCAGGTTTGAGAAGGTTTGTGTGATGTCCACCATCAGGTGGGTTTACTGAACAGTAAACCTTAAAATGAGCATGCTTTGCTTACTGGAAGGAGGGCGGTCTGGAGTCCCCAATACCTCCAGTCCTCTCTGCAGGCGGGGGTGGGAGAGGCGGCGGAGGTGGTGAAGGCTGACTAGTCGTTTCCACAGGGGGGACAACTGCCACTGGGGGCTCTGCAGCTGGAGTGTCTGAAGATACCAACTAATACAAGTAGGGGAAAAATACATTTAGAGAAAAACCATGAAGAAACTTAAGGTAAAAATGACAAGGATGGCATCAAAAAGCTGAGTGAAGGCAGAGAAATAAGAGGTTAAGAAAAGGTAAAAAAGGAAGGAAAGGTGTAGTTGGTGGAGGGAGGGAAAACGAGTAACATGTCAATTTAGTTTGTCACACAAACACTGTACTCTATTCAGATGGCTGTCTCTAGGGCAAACTGAAACGCTATCCTACACTTAACCTGTCTCTCTTCATTATACAACAAAACTGCCTGCGCACACACACACATGCACACACACAGAGAAACAATTAGGATGAATGCCATCCAGCATCCAATTACATGAAGCACAAAACAGACAGGATGGGAATGAGAGGACAAATAAGGTCATCAAAAATAACCCTGAAACTTTAAATAATTAAAATCTAGCATGTCAGTGTTAAATCACTGCACTTAGAAAGGCCAACACATTCATGTTCTATACTGCACAGAAGTGCCCCCAGGTGTATTCAATTCAATATTCAAAGTTCACTTTAACAGACAAACCTTGTCAAAATATATTGGAATGAAGATACTGATAAAAGCAGACAACCTTACTGAGTCATCCACTTTACGTTCCTTTCCACTGATGGTTATGTGACTGTGAAACACTTGTCTTCTGGGATCCCCTCATCATTCTTTGTGTGCAGATCACATATCAGTCCCTCTAGTCTCTGAGCTTTGTTCCCCTTCTAATTAAATGCCTTCCACCCCTTTCTTATGCACTTAACAGATGTTTCAGCCTCTGACCTGTTAATGTGGGCCAACTCCTCATGTTTAGTCTCGATTCAAATGCAACCTGCAGGGTGGAGTACAACAGCTGGGACTTCCATTAGAGAAATGGAAAGTATGACAACTGTAGCTGGCAGCTCACTGTACTGTAACTGCTAACACGAGGTGCAGCATGCAGCTGAAGTATCGATTAGAGATGAGAAAAACATTTCCTTCATGATTTATTCAGCAAACTGGAAGCTTTTCTGCTCTAAATGTCCCATCACAGAATGATCGCACGTGGTATTATTTTATGAAAGAACATGCTAGATTGTGTCATGTATCTGCAGACTATGGTGCATAAAGTCAGTCTGATCATACAATTCAGACAAGTGCCGTTCTATTGTTTTTTCAACTATATATAAAGACTGGGATTAATGAACATAAACACTTCATTCCAAATCTATCGAGACAATCCCACTGAACACATGTCATTTTAATGAATAACTCTTTGTACCATGAGAACCAAAACACTCTCTAGTCTTAACTAGTATATTAGAAACAATAATTCAACAAAAAAATCCTGTTAACTGTGACTTTACTGTAAAAATATACAAGCAGCTACTGACTTTAATCTTTTCAGTAAAAGAAAAAAAGGATGCCAAAGATAGAATGGAAAATAAGGAACAAAAAGGAAATGATCACATATGAAAACCATATAGATATTAGGAAGTTAAAGCAGGAAATACATATCCAAACAGCTCCCACGCTAAGATGTTAATAATTTTGTAAAATACATTTGAAATGTTTGGGGAAACCATAAAAACAACATGACGAGATTTGATGAATGATTAGATTGACTTCAAAGTGTATCTAACAGGACATGTGGCCTACAGTGACTCACGCTGTTGACAAAGCTCCAAGAATACTTTTCTCATACACTTACTGAGCCTGTTTCCTTCTGTTAAACCTGGCTCGAAACTGTTCAAGGTTTTTCTCTTTTTCAGAAGATCTTTTTCATTTTAAATAAAACACCCTCCCAAGAACAGGCCTGTATAAAATCTAAAAAGTCTCATTTACGCAAAGTTATTGATTGAATCAGATTTTAATTGCTGTTTTGTTTTTCTTTGCTTAACACCTGAAGGAGGTTTGGAGAAATTTCTGAAAACTTCCTCTGTCTAATAACACTGGCTGTTTTTTTGTTTTTTTTACATAAAAGTACTGTCTTGACATTTTTCAGACAAACCTCAGGAGGATATCAAGTCATAGAAAGGTTTACAACACTGAGAACAAGAGCAGTCTGTGCAACTCCCACAGCTGAGGCAACAACAAATAAGTCAACAGGCTTATTATTTCTTACCCATGACACCACTCTGCCGTTAAAACAAGGCAACTTGGCACTATCATCGGATATCTCCTCCTTCACCACCCTGAAAAACAGAGAGAGGAATGTTTAGGAGGTATAAACTGTTCTGTTTTCACAATATTATAGCTTTGTTTATGGTTTCTAAATCACAGTGCAGCATTGATGAGCAAGAAGAAAGACGAAAAGACTGCAAACCATTTTAAACTAGTCATGGTGGAAAAGTGGAGTGTGTGGGTAAATGAACTAGTTTATACTGCTAACACATCACACTAAATATGTTCATCTGTGATTAAAACATTGCTGAACTTAAATAAATGCAGGCTAAAGTCTAAAATATCCCCAAATTTGTTTGACAACCTTTTTCTTGTGTTCCATATTTAATTTAGATGTGTTATCAGGTGGCTCTGTCTGTGGTAACACGACAACCAACCTCAGAGGCTCTGGATCAGCAACACTTCAGGTCATTAATTCAACAGATGCTAAATCCCCCACAAAATGTACACTGATTTCACCATAAAGCTATGCAAAAGTGACTTTAGATAGACATTTTACAGGTCACGTAATTCATTGAGCAATATGCTGCCCTAGCAGATAGAAGAGAGCATGCAAATAAACCTGCAAAAACAAAGAAGCTTTACAGACAAAACTATTTCAAAGTGCCTAACTAGCTTACATAAAAGTAGCATTTTCCCCATAAACATTTGATATTAAAACATAGAAACTAAACTTGATCTTACAGCTGGGAGATATGGGAGATTTTTTACCTGAATATATATATATATATATATATATATATATATATATATATATATATATATATATATATATATATATATATATATATATATTTTTGTCAAGTAACCAAAGAGACTATTCTAATTTACAGCCTTGTGCATTAAAAACAGTTACCTTAAATTAAAGTAGCTGCATATTAAATTAAATGTTCCTAAAACAAAATGAATAAATGAATTAAAAACACTTTAGTGATCATAACAAAAATACAGGTGTCAAAATGTAACACAAAAAGATACTTTAAACTCAAACCAAGCTATTTTGAAATAAACAATATTCCCTCATTGTACATTGCGTGTGAAAAAGTCTCGATATACTTGAGAATCTCAATATACTGTCAAGCCTTATTACCTACATCAATTAAACAATCTATGGTCAAAGTTCTTTAGTGTGTGAAACCTGTTCAGGCTAGACTGGACTTTCATAAGCTGATGTTGAGTGTATTTTGTGGGCGAGTGTTAGCATAGTCATGACTGTTGTGAGCACTTGTATAGATATGTAGGAGGATGTCTCAGCCTTTAAAGGCTGCATCTCTGTAACCATCAACTGTTGGTTAGCTAACAAACTTTTTCTCCTTTCAGTTTAACATTTCTCTCCTCACATACTGCAAACAAAAGCATCTAGACAACCGATGAACAGATGCAACAACAGTCTACAGGCAGCTTAATTGTTTTCATTCCTCTGCCCTCCAAACAAACAAGCAACCACTGTCGAGTCATTTCACACACACTCTAAAATAACGCACAAATAACCCTTAAATATGCTGAATCCCGTTGCCGTCACTAAAACCTTAAGTCCCTGCAGCCCACTTAAATTGTTCTAGTCCCCTGGTACCATTAAATTCCTCACAGTCAAGGCAGCATCAGTTTTCTAATAATTAATTTTGCTCAAACAGCTCCTTGATCCTTTCTAAGAGCACATGCACACACAAGAATATTTAGTGACTTTAGCTTAACACCACACTATTGCTTCAGCTCTTTGTTCTCCTTGTAGACACCCCAGACACTTAGCAAATAAGACTGTTCAGTTCCAGTTTCCCAGCACCAGCCCTGGCCCGGTCTGCTCCATGGATCTCCACCACACACGCAGCTCTGGTCGACAGCTGGCCTCGTACCAGGGCAAATGAAAACACACACCATTACACTCTCCTCTCCTGGGTCGTAGAAGAGAGGGGGGTCTGGGCTTTGATTGGACAGCTGACTCTAAGCTATGTTGAAATTTTTTTTTTTATCTGAACTCAGTTGGAGCCATTCAAATGAGTGTGTAATGCCAGGCAGCACAATTTCAAAAAAGGGTTATGTTTTTCTTTCCATCTCCACAGCTTTGGACTATCAAGAGTTTTAAGTAGGTGCTACGAAAATGATGTGTTCACTTTACTATAAAAAAGGAATACTTAGAACTTCATCAACCAGTCACTTGTAATGCTGAAAATTGGTCGATGCTGGTAATATGCTGGGGCTGAGTAATTTGTGCATCCTTCATTTAAACAGATTGAATTTTACGGTTATTTTGAAGCATATATTTAGTCATTGCTATGTAAACGGCATTTTCTGGTTGCCATGGTTAAATAAGATCGTATTCAGAGTAGGCAATAATCATTAAAGCTGTAATTTATACAATGAGGTAAACTGGAAAAAGTGTTTAAAAGTAAGTTCATACCGAGCTGGTCTCACATGAGTCCTGATTATCAGTTTGTCTTCAATTTCCTCACTTAAAATGGCTATGTCGAGTGTTGCTTGTTTTGGAAAAATTAGGATGACCAATGAGACAAGAGTGTGTGTTGTATGTTAAGTTGAGAACTTGCTTTCTGCCATTACTGTAGCCTCCATTAATGTGCTACACTGAATAGCCAATCTTATAGAAACAGGTTTAATTCTACATGTTGAGCTGGTTGGAAAAATCAAGACTCCAGAATCCTGAAATTCTGACTGACAAAGGTGAAGCAGTAATTGAAAATTTGAGACAGACATGCACGGATTCTCCAAGCTTGTCCCGCTGTTGGCTTGGTGTGAAAGAGCCTTTAGTCACATGACGTAAACATCCATGCATGTTAACTGCACCATTAAGTCCTACCACAGCATTTTGCAACGCACACTGCTGCTTTACAATACATTCCCTATCACTGCACAAAAGTACTTTGCCCAATTCTTTTTACTCCATTAGCTGCAATTATGAGGAATGATGTAAAACACAAAAAATAAAGTTCACAAAACTGAGAAATCAGATGTAGCTGGTTTTTTTGGTTGTTTTTTTTTTTTTACACTGAATATCTTGAGTTCCCAGTGAACATCACATAGGATGGCTGAAGGAAAAATAGCTTCTGGGATGAGGGAAGTAACCAAAGTGTCTTGAGGGATATGGAGACAGTTGAAGTTTAGATAGATGTAAAAATTGCAGTGGCATAAAATATGCTCAGTAACATGTAACTGGGAAAATGAATAGAATATGTTATTAGTTGCCTCATGAAAACATAATTATAATACAGACTAATACAGAATAAGGTCAATATTCAAAATATTACATCTACTTCCAAGTAAATAAATACTTCTAATGATATAATGGTTGATTTTTTTTTTGATAAACTGAATGTTCACTCCAGAAATACCTATAAATAATCAAAGTTAAGATCAGAAACCATCACAGGATACAGATTATTCACTAATTGAAATTTCCTCCTTAATAAATTTCCTCAAAGAAATTTCTCTGCAATGTGCATTAATATTCAGATCAGCACTATCCTGCCAAGTCTATCCAGACCCAAAGAAAAGCCCTTTCATCCTTTACAGTTCAGATTTGGAGTTGACTTTACAGCTTCCCTGGCACAGGCCCTGATGGTACCATTCAACAAGGAAGAGAGTTGGGGGGTAGCCTTAATACTTATCCAAACTACAATGCATTTAACAGAAAGCCTAAGGGTCTCACTGTGTGAATAAACCACAAACATGCATTCCACTGCAGAAAAGTGAAGTGCACACACAGAGAAAAAAAAAAGATTAATTGATAGTGAAGAGAAGAAGCAGCGCTTTCTGAGGGGAAAAAGAGAGGAAGCGAAGAAGCCAGGGAATGAAAGGATGGCTGGCAGGCCAAAGTGTTAAACAGGGGAGACAAAACCCTGGCTTCTATCCCAAAAGAAAGAAAAGGCGAGGATTTCAGCAGATGATGGACTGAAGGAAGGAGGGAGGGAGGGATAAGGATTAGGGCAAAGCAGCAGGGACAAGGAATGCCTCCTATTATAATGGTGATGTTTTCTGAGAAATGTCCCAGCCTACATACTGTTGAGTATTTATAGAACCGTTTGGATATCCATCTTTAGTGATCATAACCATGCAGTTTCTGGTTAAGGACGTGTTGGCTGAAAGGCGACCTAAATGAATGTCTTATTAATCTTTATTTAAACTTCATTAAAACCGTGTGAAAACAATAGGAATTAAAAAATACTACTACTAACAGAAACAACCCGAGTTTTGGGGCAGCAAATGGCAATATAAGACACATTTTCAAACTATTTACCAATTTTTAAGTGTTTACTTTATGTTTGGGTCACAGCTCTTCCACTCACATAACATTAGCGCAATGAAAAACTTATTTCCAACTTTCTATTAAAGCAGACATGGTTTTAGTTACCAGTTTATCACAGCTTTTTTTCCCTTGTAAGCAAAAACCTCTCCTCTGCTCAAAGAAAGGAAAAATAGCACTGCAGCTCACCCAAAGTCTTGGTCCATAGACTTGAAGAAGAATTTGTAGTTTGGCTTGTTCAAAACCTGTTTAAAATCCAGTAAAGTAATGTTTTCGGCAGCTATGGGTATCTTCACCAAGTACGGCGTCTCCTCCTCGTCGATATGATAAATTATTTTGGTTTCCGCCATTCTGTTTTTAATATATATAACCTGGAAGTTTACAAAAGAAATGCACTCTAAAGAAGCGAGGTAGCGTTAACTTTGTAGGGGAGTTAGCTAGCGGCGGAGCTAGCTAGGTAGCTAACGAGACGGCAGAGGTGAAACGTTGATGGCCACTGAGATTTTTAGTCCGAGACAGAGGACGTAAAGCGCCAAATCTCTGCAAACGAGCTCGCTCTCCAACTTTACTAAAGTAAAAATTTGCATTCCCCCTGTTGCCGAGGGGCGAAAACCGAGGGACACGCTACATTCACACACGATCTAACTACCAACTTTTCCCCCAACAAAAACATACAGGGGAGGGGGTCTAAAAACTTTTCACTACTTGTTGCGAGCCAACGCGGCGCGTGACGTAAAGACGTACCCCCTTCTTTTTTTACGTGCTGTCCCAGCCAGACCCCCCACTGTCTCAGATGGTTGAGGAAGAGCTCACATCAGAAAAAGAACAGTCTAAGTGAAAAAAAGTTAAATCACATCCTATTATTGGAATTTTTATGCATAAATTTAAAAGTCATATTTCAATTAATATTTTGTATACATATATATATATATATATATATAGTATTTTGAACTTGCAGGGACAATGGCCTTTCAGTGTGGAGTTTGCATGTTCTCCCCGTGTGTGCGTGGGTTCTCCGGCTTCCTCCCACCGTTCAGAGACATGCATGTTAGGTTAATTGGAGACTTTAAATTCTCCCTAGGAATGAGTGTGAGTTTGAATAATTGTTTGTCTACTTCTGTGTTGGAACTACCCTCAATGGACTAAGCGGTAAAGAAAATGAATGAATGATATATGTATATAAACTACTTTAAAAGCAACATAGTTGACTAAAAATCATTTTAAATATTTTTGTTAGGTTTGTAAAATAACTGAAAAATAGTGACAAATGTCACAAACATGGAAGCACAATATTTTTAAAACTATCTTGACTTTAAAAATAAAAAAAGAAATGTATATATTTGGTAGCTATAATAAAATTATTATGAACTGCACCTCAAAATTACAACATCAGCCAGAAGAAAAATGACTTTCCAAGCAGGATCTGTATTGTTCTTAATGAAAATAGGCACAGTGCATAGTTTCATAAAACTTTGTATTTCACTAGATTACCACAATTATACTTTTCCAGACAAATTATCATTTGTATTTCTTCAATTTCTATTGAGAATAATTGAAATCTCTGGTACCCAAATGTTGTGTTCAGCAAACATCAAAGAACTAAATTTCCACACAAAATACAAGATACATATACACAAACATGGAGAAATGAACACAAAATGATTATTAATGTGGACGAAAATCAGAATTATCAACACACATTCTAAAAATGATTATCCACATAGATCCCATTCTTTCCCACCATGACCACATTCCTTTGTTAATAAAAAATAAAAAAGCATACAGGAAAAGAAAATGGCTTTAATTTTTATCATGGAAATTGCTTCATATTTCCTTCAGCATAGATAAGACATAACAAAAAAAGTATGGATGCATAAATCTGAGAAAGAAATAACTTTGAGATTAGAGTTCAGAAAAATAAAAATAAATATAATGCAGCATTTTAATTTTTCTTTACACTGACACTGTCTGACACTGTGTAACGCAACGTGCCTGTGTTATGTAACACAGTTTTATTCAATTGGATCACTGGCAGATCAGCTGTAAAACATTATCAAGCATCAAACATAGTCAAGAAGGCACAGAGAAAAACTATCAACAACACTGAAATGGAATGCAGCTCAGACCTCAGAAAGAAAAAAAGAACACGTCAAACTTATTTGGAAACAATAAATACATAAAATAAAATCTGATTTTGAGTGTAGCTCATGCATTCCATAATAAACCACTAGAGTGAGCTCTTCATCTATTTATCAAAGCTAAAAGAGCATCAAATATGCAGTAAAGTGAAGCATCCTGTTATTATTTTTCTTTAAAAGTATTGTTTGAGTAAGCTACATGGCAAATATCATTGACAGGACTTGAATAAACATTCACGAAAATCTGACTGAATTTGTATTCAACAGCTGTTTAAAGGAGTTTAACACATCTTTATATGACGAGCGATTTGCTTTAAAGATCAGGTCGATCCTACCCATTAAAATTTTCTGTTGAAGAAATGTGGCCCAAACACAACGCCGGCCACACAGATGATCACAAACATCACCCAGAAGATGACTGCCAGGAGCTGTACACAAAGCAGCGTCCTCTTACTCTGCTGAATGACGCCTTCTTCACCCACCAGGCCAGGCGCCGCGCCGTACGGCCTGTCCGGGTGCATCTGCTGCACCTGCAGGCTAACGGTGGGCAGGATGATGAAGCGGGTGTCTCTGTTGATGCCGTCTAGGGAGAATACCACTCTCTGTGTGACTGCAGCTAGACAGGTGGCCACGGGCTCGGGGGCACAGAAGGCCACGCGGGGCAGTCTGGAAAGGATGACGGAGTTACTGGGTAAGGTGAAGGCATCCCCGGTTTCCAGTGGGGTCAAATGGCGGCAGAGAGGGCAGGGTATTGCTGGTGAGCTGTGGGTGTCAGAGGGGTTAAAGGGACAGAGCTGGATCCTCTGCAGACATTCTGTGCAAAAAATATGGAGGCACTCCAGCATCCGGGGACATTTATTGTACTGGTTATACTCCTGGTAGCAGATGGGACACTCCGCATCCAAGGGCTCCCCAGGGTTGGTGCAGCTTGGCACTGCAGCAGCTTGTTCCACCTGCTGGGAAGTTGGGACAGCATCCTCTGCCATGGTAGGAGGGTAGCTCAATAGAGTTAAACTGTAGGTCCAATAAGGATGAGTCTTGAACAAAAGTTGGTCTAATCTGCAAAACCAAAAAACAGCTTTAAGATGAAGTTAAGTCAGAACTAAAAGAATGGTAGAGGTTTTAAACAACTTTTAAACACTATCTGCTCCCCCATGGATGCTGTTTTATTTAAGTTTTGGAACACATTCCACAGCTTGAGTAATGACCCCACTCACAATTACCACTGCTCTATGTGCACACATTCACACACAAAGAAAAAAAGAAAACAAAAAGGAAAACGGAAGAGCCTTAAAAGGAAGTAATAATTCACCAAATCCTTTGCCCATATGTTTACGTGACTGAGAGCAAGTCTGACTTGTTTTACCTTCGTCATTTAAAGGAGAAATTCCACTGATTAGGCAGATAATTGCGTAACAGTTTCAGCATTTGTTTTTAGTAGCTCTAAAAGAAAAGTTTGTTTGCAAACTGAAAGCTCAAAGTTGGAAAGAAATATAGATTTTTATTATTATTATGATTTTGTCTGTGGAAATGAAGGATCTTTGTACGTTTACTCATACCCGAATCTGGTGCCACTTTCATAACAAAAGTAAAGTATTTAAAATTATTTTTACTTTTTATGTGGGTAAACCCACTGAAACATGGTTACATTTTTATGCCATTAATAATGCCACTAGAAGTATTTTTTTAACCATTTGTACACTATAAGTTATGTTTAGTATTACTACTAGCTCAGAAAACAAGTCTGTAAACTATGACATCATTACAGCCTCATTTTATCTTGCAGGACATCCTGATATGATTAGACTAGTGTATTATTTCTGTCTGATTTTTTTCTTAGAGTTGTGGCTTTCAGATTCAGAATTTCTGTGTCAGCAATAAAGTTCAGAAAGGATGGGTTTGTTTTGTAAAGGAAAAGTGAGCAGTGTCCATCCTTGCTGCTAGATCAATCAAAATTAATGTTTGCACCCAGTTACCATTAGCAAGGTTTTTATCAGTGTAAAGAGGGCATAGCAGAAACAATACACTAGTTTCTGCTGCTTTTATTTTGACAGCCCATGTGGGCAATGACAGCAAGACCTGAAGGGGCATGATTGGGAAGAATGGCCCCCCTGATCTGAATCCAAGTGGTGTTTTGTTGTTGGACTTCTGTGCTCATCATGGATTGTCCATAACAAACACCTTGTTCAGGCATAAGAGTGTCCACATGTGCACTTGGCACCAGGACACTCTAGGCCGCAGTTCGACGATTGACTTTGTAGTCGTATCGTCGGACTTGCAGCCGCATGTCTTGGACACTCGGGCGAAGAGAGGGGCAGAGCTGTCAACTGATCACCACCTGGTGGTGAGTTGGCTCAGATGGTGGGGGAGGATGCCGGTCAGGCCTGGCAGACCCAAGCGTGTTGTGAGGGTCTGCTGGGAAAGTCTGGTGGAGTCCCCTGTCAGAAAGAGTTTCAACTCCCATCTCCGGCAGAGCTTCAACCATGTCCCGGGTGAGACAGGGAACATTGAGTCTGAGTGGGCTGTGTTCCGTGCCTCTATTATTGAGGCGGTCAGCTGCAGCTGTGGCCGCAAGGTCGTGGGTGCCTGTCATGGCGGTAACCCCCAAACTTGTTGGTGGACACCAGCAGTATGGGATGCCGTCAAGATGAAGAAGGAGTCCTATTGAGCCTTTTTGGCTTGTGGGACTCCAGAGGCAGCTGATCGGCAGGCTAAGCGGAACGCAACTTTGCCGGTCGCTAAGGCAAAAACTAGGGCATGGGAGGAGTTTGGAGAGGCCATGAAGAATGACTTCCAGGTGGCTTCGAGGAGATTCTGGTCCTTCATCTGGCGACTCAGGAGGGGAGAGCAGTGCTCAATCAACACTGTTGACAGTGAGGATGGGGGGTTGCTGACCTCGACTCGGGACGTTGTGAGGCGGTGGGGAAAATACTTCGAAGACCTTCTAATTCCCACTAACACATCTTCCACTGAGGAAGCAGAGTCTGGGGACCCTGGTGTTGGCTCTCCCATCTCTGGGGCTGAGGTCGCTGAGGTGGTTAAAAAGGTCCTTGGTAGAAGGACCCCGAGTTGGATGTGGTCCGATCAGATTTCCTTAAGGCTCAAGCAGCACGCCTCTGCAGCATTGCGTGGACATCGGGGACAGTTCCACTGGACTGGCAGAATGGGGTGGTGGTCCCCCTCTTCACAAAGGGGGACCGGAAGGTGTGCTCCAACTACAGGGGGATCACACTCCTCAACCTCCCTGGTAAGGTCTATTCAGGGTTGCTGGTGAGGAAGGTCCATCTGATAGTCGAACCGTGGACTGAGGAGGAGCAGTGTGGTTTTCGTTCAGGTCGTGGAACAGTGGACCAGCTCTACACCCTCTTCAGGGTCTTGGAGGGGGCATGGGAGTTCGCTCAACCAGTCTACATGTACTTTGTGGACTTGGAGAAGGTGTTCGACTGTGTCCCCCGGGGACTCCTGTGGGGGGTACTCTGGGAGTAAGAACTGTCCGGTCCCTGTACGACTGGTGTCAGAGTTTGGTCCGCATTGCCGGCAGTAAATCAGAATAGTTTCCAGTGCGGGTTGGACTCCGCCAAGGCTGCCCTTTGTCACTGATTCTGTTCATAACTTTTATGGACAGAATTTCTAGGCGCAGCCGAGGTGTTGAGGGGATCCGGTTCGTTGGCCCAGGATTGGGTCTCTGCTCTTTGCAGATGATGTGGTTCTGTTGGCTTCATTGGGCCGTGATCTTCAGCTCTCACTGGAGCGATTCGCAGCAGAGTGTGAAGCAGCTGGGATGATAATCAGCATCTCCAAATCCGAGACCATGGTCCTCAGTCGGAAAAGAGTGAAGTGCCTTCTCCAGGTTGGCAATGAGATCCTGCCCCAAGTGGAGGAGTTCACGTATCTTGGGGTCTTGTTCACGAGTGAGGGAAGGATGGAACAGGAGATCGACAGGTGGATCAGTGCGGCATCTGCAATGATGCAAACTCTGCATCGGTCTGTCGTGGTGAAGAGGGAGCTGAGCCAAAAGCCAAAGCTCTCGATTTACCGGACGATCTATGTTCCTACCCTCACCTATGATCACGAGCTGTGGGTAGTGACCGAAAGAACAAGATCGTGAATACAAGTAGCCAAAATGAGTTTTCTCCGCAGGGTGGCCGGGCTCTCCCTTAGAGACAGGGTGAGAAGCTTGGTGATCCGGGAGGGGCTCAGAGTACAGTCGCTGCTCCTCTGCATCAAGAAGAGCCAGATGAGGTGGCTCGGGCATCTGGTCAGGATGCCTCCTGCACGCCTCCCTGGTAAGGTGTTCTGGGCACATCCCACCGGAAAGAGGCCCCGGGGAAGACCCAGGACACGCTGAACTGACTACATCTCACGGCTGGCCTTTGTATGTATACTATACATAGTGTCCTTAACACAGTAGATAGATACATTACCTTACCAGGGAGGTAGAGGAGTGTGATCCCCCTGGTTTATGCAACCAGGCATTCAAACGTCAAAATAACTGGAAAACTCACTCCTGACTCACATGACTAATGATGCAGCAGTTTGCAAATATCCTGAACTGAAAAAGGAGTTAAGAGTCCAACTGGCCATGTTTAAAAACAAGTACAAGGTCAACACAAGTTGTGCATGTTTTAAAAGAAATTCTCCCTGAAGTCTGTTTGATCAAATATATCTTATTGGGCCAGTTGTTCAAATGTAATCGATTGGATTTTCGGTTATTGGATAGAATCAAATTTTGAAAAAGGGTTGTTCAAAAGGGAAATCTGATTCCAAAATCGGCTTGGATCACGTAATCCAATCCTGATTGTTGTCCAGATAATACCCTCAATTTGGGTTGTTCAAAACTTTTGAGTACGATCTGGATAACTTTTATCCAAAAAAGCAGGATTATCCTGATCCCAGCAGAGGGCAGGATTACAAGGTGGATTTCAGGAATAGGCCTTTGCAGCATAGTAAAGCAAAAATAAAAAATGACATTATCACGTCCCTACAAAATAAAGCCTCCGAAAAAATCCAGTAACAAACACAAATAAAATGTTCAGTTTTCCTGTTATTCATCACTACATAATCAGAAAAGAACTTGTCAAAAAAATAAATTTCTAACGACTGCATCCCTCATTACACGTCCCCTCCATCCCTCATTCTTACAGAATGCCAGAGGTTTTGAACCTCTACATGGGACTCAGGTGCATCATCAATATTGTTATATAATTGACAGTCCACCTGGTCACAATGTTATGCAGGACAATACTTGCACGTATTATGTTACATGCTCCCGGTGGTTCCACTTGCAAATAATTAAGGCATGCAGACCGTCTCTTCTACCTGTTGTTCTTCACATGGTCAGCAGCGCACACTGATCTACATACTGGAAATCCGGATTTGGTGATCCTGAAAAACTGGATTTTGGATCAGGGTGATCCAATCTTATTTTTCTTTGGGCAACCGGGGTAAAAGTAAGCCGGATTACGTGATCTACCGTCCTGAAAAATGGGATTCCTAAATCCGAATAGCTTTTATCCGGATTAAATGTTTTGAATAACTGGGCCCATTGAGTTGAAAGCATTTGCTGATAGCTTCGTCCCCCCCCCCCAGTTAAAAAAATCCCATCTGTGCCCCTGGTTGCTTAGGAGATGAGGTCTCTTATGTATTGGTCCATGTAAACACCTTTCCTCTCACAAGTCAAGTACATTTTCGTGCTGTCGAAAAACAAACAATTCACATCAATAATTTCTAATGTTTTCTTTATTTAATTTAGATTAAGTAGCTAGTAAAAGCTAGTAATGAAAGAGACACACTGAAGCCTGCATCAAGTGGGAGCTTTCCTGAAAGTGTTTTCATTGTGATTGGACTGAGATGAAGTAGTAGTGTGCCATCATTACACATTGAAAGCAAGTAAAGTAAAGTTTTCACTTACCTCACACATCCATCCACAAATTTTGTTGACAGATCTAATAGTGGCAGAATATCTTCTTCCTATTCTAGAACTACGTGTCTGAGCTTGGCTCACCAACAGCCTCCTGTTTTCATTCGCCTCGCCTGATTCTACTTATCCTCATCTCTCTGCCTAGTCCCCCATGAGGCACTTCTGTGGTTCACTGAGCAGTAATTAAACCCCTGGTGATGTGATGGTAACAAGGACACACAAGACAGAAAATGGAACTCTTTACTGTGACTTACACCTATCAACTTGCATATTATATTATTATGCTTCTTTATAATCAGCATGTTGTGGTGTAAAATAACAAGTAAGGATTTGGTTTATGCTACCAATGGAAAGTTCTCAGAGTTTTTCAAACTTTTCCACATTTTGTTTTGGTTTAAACATATCATAAAAAAGCTTTTCTTTTCTTTTAAAAATACTTCTATATACAATAATCTTATTTACAGTATGTAAGCATTGAGACATCTGTTATTTCACTTACAATTCAGCTCTAATGCATCCTGCTTTGACTAGAGTTCACCTGACTTTCGGTTTAGATATGAACGGTTGAAAATAATTCTGGCTGCCAAGCTGGGTAATCATAGGATGAAATATGATGCTGAGACAGGTTATCAACATGCCACTGCTCATTATGAATGAGATCCTGTATTTCCTTGTGGAGATGGGAGTTTCCAGGTTTTTTCCCAAATGAAAACTGAAAATGGTACAGTGCTCCATTCAGTAGGCAATTGGAACCAGATACAATGGCATACTAAAGCAATCCTCTTTCAGCCTGTATATGCTCTGATCAGCAGTGATCTTAGAGAAGTAATTGTTGCTGCCCATCATTCTGGGAAGAGTTAGCAGGTAATTTCCAAACAATATGGAGTTCATTATTATACAGTGAGAAAGATTATTCATAAGCAGAAAACATTTAAAGGTGCAGCATATAACAAAATCCAATGTCAATGACAGAAAAGTTGAATATATAATTAAAAACTGTGTGTTTATTGGTATCGAATCACTTATTTAAAAAAACATTTTGTTTTTATTCTCTTAGAATCAGCCATTTATATTTACTTGCTGTGGGTCCACAAACATGGCAGCTGTCATGTTTGTACCACCATTTTTCCTATGGTGTCTCTGAATGGACAAACAACTGTGTGTGTAGTGAGAACCCTGCTTAAAAAATTTTAAATGATTTTTCTTTAAATTCTCTGAATCATTCAAATGCTGTCCGTTTATGTCTGAAGTGGCCCTGCACTGCTGCTCTAATGGCTGTGGTGTGGGGCCCAGCCTGAGCGGACCTGAGCTGCTCATGTTGGCTCGTGGTGTGTGTGAGAGAGAGAGAGAGAGAGAGAGAGAGAGAGAGAGAGAGAGAGAGAGAGAGAGAGAGAGAGAAAGAGATAGAGAAAGATTTTGTGTGTGTTTTATTGTTATTTTATTTTCAGTTTGCAAACATGGTTGTTTTTATGTGCATTTTATTATGTAAAGCACTTTGTGCTACTCATATATGAAAAGTGCTTCATAAATAAAATTTTATTTGATTTCATTCTCACTAAAAAGAGGTTGTGAAGTTGCTTTAGTACAAACAAGACTTTTAGATCAATGTCCTTTGCACAGATGAGACCAAAGTGGAGAATTATGAGCATAATGCACATTGAAAATTAAACACAGCATATTAGCACAAACATCTCATACTAACTGTCAAAAACAGTGGTGGTGGGGCCTAATTGTTAGGACTCATTTTACAGTCACAGGACAAAGGCACCTTGCAGACACTGAGTCGACTATGAACTCCTCATGCATCAAATATGAGGTCAGCTGTCAGACAGCCAAAGCTTAACTGAAATTGGGTCATGCAACAAGACAACAATCTCAAGCACATCAGTAAATCTATAACAGAATCACCAAAAAAAGAAGAGAATCGAGGTGTTGCAATGACCCAGTCAAAGTTCAGACCTCAACCTGATAGAAAGGCTGTGGTGGGTCGAGACCTGTGCATAAATAAATGATCACAAACTTCAATTAACTTTTGCAACAGTGTAAAGAAGAAAGAGTCAAACTTCTTCCACAATGAAGTCAGAGAGTAATCAAATCATACAAAAATCAACTGCATGATTTTATTGTTACTGTAAATGGTTCTGTAATGTATTACGAGGTTCTTAGTTTTTTTTTTTTTGTTTGTTTTTGTTTTGTTTTGTTTTTTTTGCACACTGCTTCCAAATTTTAGCTTAGCTTCGGTTCAATAAACATTGGCATTTTATTATGTCCTGATACAACCTTATAACTGAAAGTGTAAAACTGTTCTGTAGTATAAACTACATAAGTTCCTTTGGGTATCCTATTGAAATCAAATATTTGACATCTGCTTGGCCAGGCAATAATATAACACCATCACATCTGGAGTAATAATGACTATACAAAAATGCAAAGATTGGGATTTGCAACATGCTGTTTGGGATGTTTTTCTGCAACAGGTTCAGTGAGATAGACTGATAATGGATGTAGAAAAATAAAAAAATAACAAAAAAAGTAAGGAGATGTGTGTTTGGTGGATTATTCCATTGTTATAATAATGCATCTTGGCAATAAATCTTAAATATAATTGGAAAGTCTGTTTAGTTTCCTTTTAAATGGAAAACAAGCAGGTGTTCTAATAGTATGAGATTTATTTCCAAGAAACATTGTTAGAATAAATAAATGATCCATCCAATACAAATCTCCTTATTTTTTATGATAATACACTTTATCAAATAATAATAATAATAATAATAAACTTTTCTACTCCACATTGAACAACATTATTGAGGAAAACCAGAACTAAATGCAATTTTAAGGTAAATCTCTAAAGTGAGCACTGTGGCAAGTATTTCTGTGACCCACTAACCATTTTCAAAACAGCATTTTTAAAGTTTAAGTCAATCAGTAGCAGGGCTGGCAAAGCCAATGTATGTGTGTGCTCAAAAGAAAGACCGTTCCACTTTAAGCATAAACAAGTCAATTATTGACAGATGCAGAATCAGGACAAACTGTCCTACTCCATGTCTCCTCTGCTTTTTTAAGAGTCATTAGCAAGCTTGACAATCAGAAACTCTGTAGATTGTTCCTTTTTTCAAATAGGTTGAGATATTTCATCTTCTCCTTGATACACCTTTCAGATTAGCTCCAAATTAGTTAAACTACTCTCTCTCTTTCTCTCTCACACACATCAGTGACCTCGTGTGGCTGCCATTATCCCCCCGAAGCTTATCCTGCTAACAAATATCATGTTCTCTGAATAAATGACAAAAAAAAATCCCAAAAATTGGGTGGAGAATTTCAGATAGAGCTAAAGGATGACTATTAAGAGTCTTGTTTTAACATGGAAAAACACTTTTCCTACAACAGCAGCATGTGCATGTTAAACTGTTTTAAAAGAAGGATGTTTTGTTGCCAGTAGAGACAGGAGGAGCAATGGGTTGAGTCTTAAGTGAAGAAAAAAGCTTGCTGATAGCATAAATAATACTCTCAGTGAGAAATTTCTCAAAAAGGAGAAGCTTTAAAAACAAGAGTTTATTGTGGTTTTATTGTTATATTACTTGGCATGTCTGTCTAGCTGGGATTGTAATGTGCTAAAAGTGTGAGCTTTAAAGTTGGCTAAACATTTACTTGGAATTTGATTATAAGTGGAAAGGTGTACACACTGAAGGTATGAATGGCTCAGTATTTCTTGTATTTAACTCCTTAAAAGACTCCTAAGAAGAAAAAAAATCTAAATCTAAATCCGAATGCCTAAAGCAAACCAAAATCCTTACAGTTACATTTCCAGGTATTTTCCTCTTTGTGGGAAATTTTTATCGTCATTCAGCTTTTGTTGAACATGACCAAACACTTACTGTAAGTTCAATGTGGGAGACGTAAGCGGGAAAGACCTAAAAAAAAACAAATAAAAAAAAAAACAAAAGACTGTTCAGCATGTGCACACATGCTGGGAGAGAGTGCCTTTAAGTTTGTGATTGTTGGTCCAGTTTCTGGCGGAAATCCCCATAAAAGGTGTTTAGACTGAAGAAGGAGGAGGAATATTTAGAGCTGACGTAACCAGCACACACACACTGACACACATTGCGTCAGGCAAGGAATGATAAGAAGGAGTTGCCTGGTTTTACTGTACAGTTGATACTGTAAATAAGTTAACATATTCCTGATTCCTGACTCTTATTCTAATTTTGCTTCATTACAATCCAATCCAACTTTTTTTTTTATAGAGCACTTTTAAAACAGTAAAAACATTGTCCTAACAATCACCCTTCCTTGGAATCCATTTCAGATAAACCTTTATAGTGAGCAGCCAGGGGAATCTCTTAGATCCTTTAGCAAGTCTTTACTGGATTTTTTTTCCCAAAGACATTATTTCCAGATACAGTATATCGGCTGCAGATGTGGTTTTTTTTAGGACTGTCTCTTCTCTTGTCCTCATCTTGTTTTCTCGACTTTTTTATGGATGCAGGACACACCATGCTCCGATTTGTCAAGTTTCCAGCTATTTGCTCTTTGGAAATCATCTTGTTGGTGTAAAATTCTTGTTTAGGCTGGTATCATTTCCCGGTTTCTGAATTGTTCACTCTTCATTTATTTGTTTTCCTTCACTGCAACTGTTTATCAGCCCAGTTCTAATGAAATTTGGCTTAACTCAGTTTTTTCTATTTCACCTCCTAAACAGTGGTGTCTCATCAATTACCCCTCTCTTAGACAAATCTCTTAGCCTAGAGCAAAATCTCTGTTGACAGTCAGCGTAGTTCCTATTTTTATTTTCTGTTTCTTACAGACTCTTGGCTCTTTGCTAAACTGTCTGCTGTGTTTTGACAAACCACTCACTCAGTTGGACACTACTGTTTTTATGCTTGAATAATCCATGGCATAGGTTTAACAAACTTAAGCTACTTTTCTGAAAATAATAATAATAATAAAAAAATACAATTTCAAGGCATTCGGACTAGACTGAACATTCTGAATGTTGACAAAGAAACTTTGAAATAACTTGACACAGCTTGGACACCACTTTAAAAGATTACAAGAACTTGGAAAGAAAATACAGAAATAAATTTAGGGTGGATCATCTTCTTTATAAAAGGATATAAAGCAACATTTGAGTTAACTTTCACAAAAAAGACATTCTAAAACTTAAAGCTGGTCAAAGAAAGTTGCCCCTATTCAACTGTTGTTTTTTTGTTTGCTTTCGTGGGTGTGTGCGCACCGGTGTGTGATCTGTTAGACCAGATTAGACTCTTGCTATATTTGACTTTGCATGCGTGGGTGTGTATCACGTCACCATCTCTTGTTGGGCTTATAAAAAAAAAATCCTTCGTGACTCATACTGTTTGACAGAGTTGTTGTTACTGGCCCCTCCTATCGTGTCTATAAAGGAGCAGAGGTTCGCCTCACATCTCATTCACGTTCGAAAAAACAAGAAAATCCGGGATGTATTCAGAGCTCGACTGCGGAATTTGTTACCAGACCTACAACGCAGGTCATCGCTGTCCCCGAGAGCTCCACTGCAAACACACCTTCTGTGAGAGCTGCCTCCGGGCTCTCACCCGACCGCTGGAAGCCGGTGAGGCGTGTGTGGGAGTGGACAGGTTAATCAACTGCCCGCTGTGCCGACACCCCACTTTCCTCTCCTGTGATGGAGATATGAGAGCCGAGCTGAGGGTGGACGAGAGCACCCTGGAGCAGCTCATGACTGCTGGAGCCCTCGACTGTGAAGAGGAAGAACCGAAGGAGGACGGTGAAGTTCAAGACCGTGACCCAGAGGCGGAAGACCCAGAGACTCCTCCCGAGGAAAGCGACTCCTCCGCCGGCGGCAGAAACAGAAGGCTGCGGTGGTATTTGAAGAATGTTTGGAGGGCGATAATCGGCAAAAGATCTCCACGTGGAGGAGATGGTAAGCAGCATTTTAACCCTATAGGTCTAACAAGTGCTTCATAATTAAAATGTCCCCCCTATTACAACCAAAATATCCATAAAAAAGGCCAGTTTGTCTTGAAATGGCAAGAGCATGTCTCTAGGCTAAATTTGAATAAGAATATTTAACAGTTTTTATTTGTTTTGAAGCATATATTTATCTCTTCTGATGTGCTATGTTGTCTTCAACAGAATGTATAACCAGCGGGGAGCTGAGGAGCATGGCCATGATGTCCTGTTACATGTTCTGAGCAGCATCCAGCAACCAACAGATACCCTGGATAATGTGATACTGTATTTATTACCAAAGATTCCCATGATGATGATGATTATTATGATGAAAACTTGCTGGCAAGTCACACGGACACATCATGATTTTGATTAGTTTTTCTCCCCTATAAGCTATCACAGTGTTGCACTCAAATATCATCATATCAGCATCCCAAATTTCCCTGAGGACTCTCCAAAGGGATTAATAAAGTATTTCTATTCTATTCTAAATATGCAAAAAAAAAAAAAAAAAAAAAAAAATTAGCAAAGTGGTCTCTTTTCAAACTAATAATGTGTATACCCTTGATATTTATTATTTTTTATATGTGTGTTTCTTTTATTGTATTTAATGATAAATAAATGACCTTTTCTTTCAACTGCCTTTGAGACTTTATGTGGCTGCATGCTAAATTTTGTTTGGTAAGATTTTCCAATCTTTAATCAAGAACGTAATTGTTTAATTAAGAGGAAGATTTCTTGTTTTCACACTCAAATATCATATTATTCTCTCTTAAAACTCTGCTCTCAAACTGAAAAAGTCCCTCCTTGCTCTCAAATATATCGTTCTTCCTTTTAAAAGTGTGCTCCTCTTCTCAAGTTCAGTGTTGCAGGTTGAAATCTGCTTGCTTTCTTTCCCTCACACACAGACGCACTCTCTGCGCTCTCTGCGCTTGGATAGTTTTTTCTCTCTATTTAGTTGCTGAATGAGCTGTCTGTCAAACATCCTCCAGCCAATAGAATACTAGATAAATACCGAACGAGGAAATCATCACCGCCTTCAGAGTGAGATCTTTTTTCATTGACACAGTGATTCCAGACAGTTTTGTTTATTTTGTTTTCCTTTATTCTGATCGAAGTTTGCTTATTATATCATCTTATAATTTTTCTCTTTACTTTTAAACCAGATACTTATTTGTCAGTAATATTATGACTTCATTGGGCCTCTGGTAAATCTATGTGATCATACTGCCCCGACTAAGATGACTTCATGAGTGGAGATAATCTACATCAGGATTTTGTTTAACAATCTCTTCAGGATGTAACATTGAAGCAGATCCTGTAGGAGTAATGGGGTTGAAATACTGATTAATTTCATGTTTTGTGAGAAATAAAGACTAATTGAAATGTTTAATTTAGTTGACAAAGTGTACCAAGGCTGACATCATGGTAATGCATCTCAATTACTCAGCACTATGAGTAGTACACTGTAATAATTCTGCTATACACAAACGTATAGGAATGATGATCAGCTCCATGCATGCTAATTTACTATAGGTTAAACAGTTTATGAGTTCCTTAGCTTTAAACTTAGCATACTGTATGTTTGTATTGGTACAGTTAGTTTTTGAATAAGTATTTTTCTGTATGTTTGCAAGGCACTGTTTTTCTGTCATTAAAAAAAAATTAAAACACATACAGATACCAATAGAAAAGCATAATAAAAACATAATGTTTACTAAAGATTGCTGGTTTGGGTTATCAATACATGTTTACTGATGATCCCAAATAAGTACAAATTTTCTGAGTGCACTGTGTTAAGTAAAACAAGTGCACCCTGAAGAAGGTGGGGACTACTTGCTCAGTCAGCATTTATCTAGTATTCTATTGGCTGGAAGATGTTTGATAGACAGCTTATTCAGCAACCCAAGAGAGAGGAAAAAATACCCCAAAGCAGAAGTTTTGAGAGCACAGAGAATGAGCCCAGGAGATCTGAGCCTGGAGCACTAAACTTCAGAACAGGAGCACCGTTTTGAAAGGAAGATTGATATATTTGAGAGCTAGAAGGGACTTTTGAGTGTGAGAGCAGGGTTTTGAGAGAGAGCAATATGATATTTGAGCGTGAAAACAAGAAATCTTGCTTTAAATTGAACAATTATTCTCTTTAATAAAGATAGGGTAATACCCTGTGGTGACTGCATTGATTTAGGATTGAGTGTTTCTCAATCCTGGTGCTCAGGACCCACTGCCCAGCATGTAGTGGGTAGCACACCTGAATGAAATGAATGGCTTGTTAGCCGGCTTGCAAAGAACTGTATGAGGCAGTGAATTAATTTGAATCAGGTGTGTTGGAGTAGGAATACGTCTTAAGACACGAAGGCCAATGGGTCCTGAAGATCTGGATAGAGAAACACTGATTTAAAGTTTTAACTTAGCCTTGATGTGTGTGTGCAAAAACATCTAAAGGGGGGACCCAATTGTGTTTAGATGCAAATAAAAACTATAATTTAAAACAGCAAATTTATCTCTATAAAATAAAATATATTAAAAATGGGGAAAATAAATTAAGTGGGGCGCAGCAGATAAACTAGTCCTTATGGATGACTCTAGGAAGCAGGTTACCTGTGGCCAGGTGAGCAGCATTGTCTCCAATCAGCAGCAGCAACAGGGCTGTGAAAAACCTACAAGGCTTAGGCTACAAAAATAAAACCGGATTAAAAACACTGAAGCAACTAATTTCAAGGTCTGCTTTGACTGATCCCACAAACAGTGGAAGCTGTCAGTCATGTTAGGCCACCGTGATATCTACTCAAGGTAAAAATAGTTTTCTTGGCTTTTTGTACATGTGATCATAAACTCTTTAATGTACTGGTGGTTATACTTAACAAGTGTTTGATTGTTAGACATCAAAATAATACCCCTGGGTGTGTTTTTCCTCTCTGCAGACTCTTTGTTCTGATCTGTGCAGCTGTCATGTCGTTTATCATGCGTTCACATGCTGCAAGAGGTGAGCACCAGCAGGCCTGTGTCTGCCTGGAAAATACTGCAGTGTGAGCAGTTTCACTGGGCTGATATTCAATATAAAGTGTAAAGGGTGTCACAAGACATGTGTTGCCAAGTTGTTTAGATGGAGAATGATTTGTTTCTGTGAGACAGGTGGTTATTTTAGTGATATAGGACATGCAAGTTGCTAACCAAGCTATGGTTAAGCATTCTTTTAGTATTTTAAGTAAGATTTTAAGTAAGCTTTGCGCCAGTTATTTATTCTAGGTTATTTATAAATATTGTATGTACCATATGAAATATAACCAGGTGCAACATCGGTGCAGTGTGCTATGTAAAAGAACTTAATACAGTGATTTGAGTAATTTAAACCTTTGCTTTAATAAAAAATAAGTTATGCATGCACTATCAGTGTTAAAAGTGAGGAGGTTTGTAGAGGGGACTTCAAGTAACTGTTGTGCCTTTTTTCTGTTTTATAAAAGAAAACAATCACTTGCAAAAACAGTGTTTCAGTACTGGATTTAACACAATATCTAGCTAGATGATATGGCAACAGAAGTTTATGCTTCAATATTTAACTGAAGCATCCTGTTATTCAGGAGTGGTTGTCTACCATACTGCAGCTAACAACTGCTACTTAGGGTATAGAGAAATGAGATTTCAGACACTAAACTACACTAAAACAAGCAATCTGTAGATTCCAGCTGCAGTAATGATGTAACCAGTGTGCCCTGGTTGTCCTTTGACATCACTTTCTTATATAAAGCATATCAAGTAGATTATTTACATTTTAATCTGTTTAAAAAGATAGCTAATGTTGACTAATTTTCATGAAATTAAAAGCTAATAAAACATTTCCTGGACAGCTGCATTGAAATTGTTTTCTTCTTTATGCTTCCCCTGCAGCCAGTCCCATGATTACAGGCCACCATGGAGAGAACAGTAACATCCTGAGAATGCTCAATACTCCACACAGCCAACATCACCCCCTTTCGGCTGGACTGCTGTCAAAAGACGACAGAACTGAGACTAATTTTAGAGACACTCTGTCAGTAATTAACCATCAACCGCGTCCTGTGAACCACATAAAAGGCAGCTTTAGTTACAGCCAACACAATGGAGATAACAGTGTGCAGAGAGGTGAAGTGAGGCCTGCAAGCAGCACTTTCACCGGTCACTCTCTTCACAGAGGGCAAAACTTTGGGAGATGGCAGTCCAGAAATAATGATTACACTGTTCCTCAGAAAGAAAGCACAGGAACTTCATATTATTCCCGTTCTGTGATTATTAGGAAATCTCACAATGAAGAGGAAGCAAGGACAAGTGACTCTTTAAAGACAGACAAAGATAAATCTTTAGAGAAATTACTGTATCCTCCTGCTTTTCCATCCCAGACTAGCAGACACTTGATGTCAAGAGAGCATTACAAAGACCATGAGGAAACAAATGTGCTTCCCTTAGTCAGAACACAGAGTGCATCAAATGAGATTCAACCAAGCAAAGTTCTCAGCTTCACAAGGCAAACTGACCCTCATGCAGCAGTGCTTGGTAACAGCTGGGATGCCACTGATTTGAAAAAAAATCCAAGCCCAGAACAACTGATACCATATCTCACAAATAACTCCAAGAAATTAAACTCTGTGAGCAGCAGAGTGACACAAAGGCACAAAAAGTTGCAGTCATACCTCTTTAAGAACTCTGTCGGCCAACTTAAAGGATCGACGGCTGATGGACGAGCAGCTTCACGTGAAATGAGCAACATTGGCACATTTGCACATAAACAAAGCCTTTCTGGTGCACAATCGCACAGCAAATCGTTTCCCAGTTTTAGACCATTTAGCAGAATAGACCCAATCAAACAAGATTCAGTGGCTCAGTCTGTTGGTCAAAAAGAAAGTTTTACCACACATCGGACCCTACATCCTACTTTCCACATCAGCGAACAATCTCCCTCCCAAAAATTTTGGCATCCCTCCTCAGTAGAAGACAAGCATTTGGAAAGGTTTGGCCCTTCGGCTAATGGACATTTGTGGGATAACTATTCAAGCAGAAGTGGGAAAGTTTCTCTGGTGGGCCGAGTCAATGCAACAACAAAAGACGTGGTGCGCTACTACAAACCAGGAAGTGCCACAAAAGGCATCTTTCACCTCAGAGAGCTAATAAAACCTCTGTTGCAACCTGCAGAGCCATCTGGGCCTCCTACCACAGAAACAACAAACTCTCAACAATCTAATCTCAATAAAAGAATGGACTACAGATTTAAAATTGCAAATGCATACCCTTATATGTCACAGAAGTATAAATTTGGCCAGAGAGAAGCATCTGCTACAACTACCGTACCAGCAAAACTTGAAAGGATGGATAATTCCTCACCCTCTTCTGGTGCCTTACATGTCACCCAACCCCCAGCTGTTTCTACTCCCAAACCGTTTACAACAGCCTCCAAGCACATTCAGCATCTGCTGCCTGAAAATGATGCCAGCATGAGCAGGAATACCAATCAGTCAAGATTTAGACTCTACAAAGGAATATTTAGTCTGGAAGGATTTGGTAAACAACCACTAGAGGGAGCCAAAACTTTAGCTGATGGACCAAATATGACTGTAGTACCCAAGCCAGGTTTTGAAGGTCTTAAACTCACAAGGTTGCAGACCTGGCAACCGAAACGCATCAGAATTCACAAATGGTACAATCAAACAGGGGAAGGAATGCAAAGCAGCAAGAGTACCTCTACAGTGAGTCAAAATGAGCTGAGCAGTGATGGTTTTAAACCACTTCTGGAGATCGAAAGAAGCAATGGATCAACAACTGATGAAAAGCACAGCAAGGTCCGGCTTTCTCAGGGTATTCGGACCACTATGAATAGAACAAATGCTCAAAACAGAACACAGTGGAGATTCACAAACCAAAACCCAGCCACAGCCTCCCACGTAGTATCCTCGGGTTATATGAGATCAGCAGGGCGCCATAAATTTGTTCCAAGCTTAATTTCGAGGCCGAGGGCAGCCAAAAAAAACAAATTTGTTCCAGAAGGGGGAATCCTGCGCAATGCTTCCACCAGCAGCACAGTGAGGGGCAAACGTGTGAAGCAAAAATCCAACAGCAAAAAGCTCAATGGATTCAGCAGTCTGACTAATGCAGCCATAGTCAGGCTGCCCAAGCACCCTGCCAGAGTTAGCCCCATCACATATGCTGACATTCTTGGAAGTGCTTCTTTCAGTAGTGTGAAAGCTGCAAGCCAGACACCAACCACACTGACTGATAGGGATTATTTTCCAAACATGACTACAGCAGAGGGAAAAGGAGGGCAGATGTTTAGGACTGATGATGGGAGAAACATGAGCGGGAGTCCTGAAGCAAGTCCTGACAGTGAGAAGAAAGACTTGAAAAGTGTTGAGGAAATGGACAATGATGAACAAATGGCAGATTTATTTCTTGACCATGAAGGGAGTGGTGTTGGAGGTTTTAATCGGTTGGATGTTTTATCAACTGTCACAGAAAGTCAAGAGCCTGGGAAAGATTCTTTAGAGATGGATTACCTCAGAATAGCTACAGGGAACATCTCCTTTAAGTCTGCAAAACAGTCTGATCAGCAATAAAAATGTGTCAGCGTTTAACAGTTGGAGTAATTCCAATAAAAGCAGGAAAAGTACGTGTGGTTTTGTTCTTGTTTTGACATGAACACTACCTCTAAGTTTTTCTTTTATCTTTTAAATCAAAGCCAAAAATTGTCAAATTTTTGTCAAAATGTGCTTATGTTAAATATGTGTTGTTGGATTTTTAGGGACGATCCAATAAATCAGGACCATTTACTTTGAATCTCTGGTTTCTTGGTAATGGGTCAAGAAAAGTGAAATATGTCTATATATCTATTTATTTTTCTTTTTTCTGAACTCTAATCTCAAAGTTATTTCTTTCTCAGATTTATGCATCCATACTTTTTTTGTTATGTCTTATCTATGCTGAAGGAAATATGAAGCAATTTCCATACTAAAAATTAAAGCTATTTTCTTTTCCTGTATGCTTTTTTATTTTTTGTTAACAAAGGAACAAGGTCATGGTGGGAAAGAATGGGATCTATGTGGATAATCATTTTTAGAATGTGTGACAATGATTCTGATTTTAGTCCACATTAATAATCATTTTGTGTTAATTTCTTCATGTTTGTGTATATGTATCTTGTATTTTGTGTGGAAAAATTTAATACTTTCATGTTTGCTGAACACTACATTTGGGTACCAGAGATTTAAATTATTCTCAATAGAAATTGAAGAAATACAAATGATAATATGTCTGAAAAAGTATAATTGTGTTAATCTAGTGAAATACAAAGTTTTATGAAAATATGCACTGTGCCCATTTTCATTAAGAACAATACAGATCCTGCTTGGAAAGTCATTTTTCTTCTGGCTGATGTTGTAATTTTGAGGTGCAGTTCATAATAATTTTATTATAGCTACCAAATATATACATTTCTTTTTTTATTTTTAAAGTCAAGATAGTTTTAAAAATATTGTGCTTCCATGTTTGTGACATTTGTCACTATTTTTCAGTTGTTTTACAAACCTAACAAAAATATTTAAAATTATTTTCATAAGCATTTTAGGCAGCTATGTTGCTTTTAAAGTAGTTTATATATATATATATATTATGAAAATTCCCAAAAATTTTAAAATATGACTTTTATATTTATGCATAAAATTCCGAATAATAGGAAAATATGGAAACGATGGTGGGGGATCATCTCTACTTTAGTATTATTTCAGTTTCGGGACTTTTAGATGTGATTTAACTCTTTTTCACTTAGACTGTTCTTTTTCTGATGTGAGCCCTTCCTCAACCATCTGAGACAGTGGGGGGTCTGGCTGGGACAGCACGTAAAGAAAGAAGGGGGTACGTCTTTACGTCACGCGCCGTGTTGGCTCGCAACAAGTAGTGAAAAGTTTTTAGACCCCCTCCCCTGTATGTAGTGATGGTTTAATGAAGCCCAGTGAATGTGTTGAGTCTGCATCGCCAGAAGTGTCATTACTCGAGGCCCCATTTAACAGTTCATTTGGTATTACTGACATCTGCCGATCATTTGATGCCCAGCAGTCCTGTAAACTACATATTGGTGGAAATGCAAACAGATGCAACTGTATTGTAAATCTATACATATTGATTTTCTGTACCCCTAGTCCATTAAACGTGGCAGGTAAGCTGGAGGCAGGGAGCACCCTGGACAGTTCATCACAGGGCCAATACATAGGTGACAAACAACCATTCACATTCACATTCACCACCAGGGCAAATTTAGAGTCATCAGTTAACCTAACATGCATGTCTTTGGACAGTGGGACGAAGCCAGAGTACCCAGAGAGAACCCACGCATGCACAGAGAGAACATGCAAACTCCACACAGAAAGGTTCGAACCTCCTCCCAGCCCAGCCAAGATTCGAACCAGCGCCCTTTCTGCGGTACTAACCACCACGCCACAGTGTAGCCCTATAAATATATTAAATTCAAGTCTGACTGTCTGGCAGCCAACTACCACTGGGAGGAGAAGGCGTTCAACTTCAACAACCTGCTGCAGGTATGGACTGACATTCAGTGATCCCTGAAAGGAAATGGGAAAGGATGCAAGTTAGCACTAATGCTATCTGGAAATACAGTCAAACTTAAACTTCATCTATAAACCAACCCGCCAGCCTGTTTCAAAATGAAGCACCTCACTGAAGAGACGTTTCCTGCATCTATGTCATGTGGGTCTCCCTGACTGAAACGCCCTTTTCAGAGCCCAGCAGCAGGTTCTGAGAATCTGATCAGTTCTTGCAATCCATTGCTGACCAAATTTGACCCATTTTACACAAGCAACAAATCCTCTGAACATTCTGACACTAAAAGGGATTTTTTTTCATTGGGAAATGTATCAGGAGAAAATTTATTTTATGGACGAGGACTTAACACTCCTCAAGATCTGGCAACACATCTGTCTCCTGGCAAATTAATGAATATATAAATTGAACCCAGATATGTAAGGTTCCTTGAATTTTATCATTAGCCATTTTACTTATATTCATAAAAGCATAGAATCCAAATTATATATATATATATATATATATATATATATCCACACTTCAATCCACACTTCAATCCACACTTCATTTACAAGGCTTAGAACATAACTCTTTGCTATTTTGTACCTTTTTCACAGTTTGAAATGTGTCTGGTTGTCTTTTCAAGGGATTTTTGTCCAGTGATTGCGTATTTCAGTATTTCCCTGAATAAAATAAGTACCTTTTGTAATACTTTATGATCGTATTATTTTTATCATTATTTCCTGCAAAGTTAGTGTACGTTGACCAATAAGTTATTTCTGTTTCCCATTTAGGTTATGTTTACCCTCTTTGTGATGTCCTCTAAGGATGGCTGGGTTAACATCATGTATGATGGACTGGATGCTGTAGGAGTTGACCAGCTGGTATTTTATACAATTATCATGCCCAGTGATCAGTGCAAACTGTCATCCAGTACTCATCATGATTAGAATCAGTCAATAAAAGGAAAAGAGACCATCTCTTGTGTCTCCAGTGCCTTTTCTGACTGCAAATACTTGGACCAAAAATTGCTGCTGGATTCATTTCTTTTAAAGGGGCTCTATTGTTTAAAAAATGGTATAGAAGTGCAGTCAAAATCTAACTATTACTCAGATATCTCCCACCCCGTTACCTTACAGCCCATTAAGAACTACAACAAATGGATTCTGCCTTAGTTCCTCTCCTTCATGGTGATGAGCTTTGTCTTGTTGGACATGTTCATCAGTGCAATGGTGGAGACCTTTTTACTCGTCAGCTGTACCAGAAACAAGAGAATGAAGAGTTGAAAAACGAAGAACATCTGAGTGGAAGCCAGGGGACTGAAGGGGAGTCACCTGGTAAGGCCAAACAGCTGGTTTACCTGAGCAGCAGTTGTGTACCAGTAAAGCCCTGGATCTCTCAGTCACTGTCATCATTATCATCTATGTTTTGCTGATGGGAGTCGAACACTATAACCAGCCAGAGGTAACGCACACATGCAACACTCACCATTGACAGTTCAAAGTCTGATTTAACTTCAACCCTTTGACTTGGTTGTAACAATAATGCATGTGTTTGTTATTTTAGGTTATAAACAAAGTCACTGACTACTCCAACTATGTGTTCATGATCATCATGATCACTGAGGTTCTACTGAAACTTGTGGTGTAGTGAAGTTCATAAAAGACTGGTAATACACTAGTATAAGTAGAGTTGCTGTTCTCTTTTCTTATGCTTTAAGTCTCTGACAATGTCTGTGTGTTTAGCTGGAACCTCCTGGACATCGTCATCATCTTGCTTTCTGTCATCAGCATTGTTCTCACCCAGTTAAGGATGGCAAAAGTCATTCCTTTCGATCCCAGCATCCTGAGAGTTTGTAGAATCCTCAGGCTCTCTCAAGGTACACACATTCACACACAGGTACTGAACAATGAGAACTTTCTTTATTAATCATTATGAAGGTCTGTTTATGTGTGTGTATACATGTACATAAACATGAACATTTTCCACAACCACTCCTGTGTTTCTCGCTAGTACTGAAGGCCAAGATGACAAGTCCTGATGAAAATCCTTATAAAAAAAACTGGAGTGGGATTTTGAAAGTATGAATGCTCTCACACATGCATGCATGCAAACTCCCAGTATGATGGTTTTATTTTGATCATACCCTGACCATCTACCATACAGTACGTTGTCACTTACAGCAAACACTTGAATTGCAGCCATTATTTAAAATTTAAGAATTACACAAATGCACAATTAATGAGATTTTATGTATTTTAAACTGTATTAACAGTTTATGGATTGTGTTGTTTAAGACAAAGCTGCTCAGGCAACAAATGTCTCCATCAGCAGAGAGCAATGCAGAGATCTCTACCTTAGGCCAAACTGATGATCAATCCTCATCATCTGATTCAGACAGCCTGTAACACTAAAATCTATTGTTAAAATGGGAAATGTTATGTATAATTACCTATGTTTTGTAAAGTGATATAGCAAATGTTAAGTAATTCATGTATGTTATCTATTTTCATTGAGTTTTTTTTTCTTTGTTTTGTCACTGTCTCATAAATGAGACCTCCACACCCGTGTTTGAAAGTATTAACAGTTTAAATACTTGAAATGTACATAGTTTTTATTCATTACATTAATAATATGATTTTTTTTTAATTCAGGGCCCTGAATTTTACAGCCTGTAGGTCCAACACAGATAGGATAGGGACAAACAACCATGGGCCAATTAACCTAATATGCATGTCTTTGGACAGTGTGAGAGAACCCACACATACAGGGGGAGAACATGCAAACCCCACACAGAAAGGCCACTGCACCCTCACGTTCAAACTTTACCCCAGCTGAGACTTGAACCAGCAACTTCCTTGCTGTGAGGCTGCGATGCTAACCACCACAACATCGTAGACACTGATGGTGGAAGCTCCCATGCAAGGCGCTTAACCACGACCCATCAGGAGCAATTAGGGGTTGGGTGTCTTGTCATAAAAAGAGTGTCCAGGCCACCTAAAACCCATTTGCCCCGACACCCCGGAGAGAACATGAGTCAGGTAAGTAAAACCCATTACACTATTAACTTACCTATGGACTTCATATCTACACACAGTGTTCCTGTTTATCACTATTAACGGCTGTCTTTCGCAGGTATCTGCAAAACAAAACCAGATGTTAGTATTCAATAAACAGTTCAACCTTTTGTGTGTGATTATACCTCTTTTTTAAGTGCAAAACTGTTAATGTGTCAAATGTGCATGAGCAACCAGCTTAGCGTGCTATACAATTATTTACATTCACCAGTTCACATACTGAATCTCTGCTTCGTTACACAATCATTATTATGATTTTTTCCATAATCAAGCAGCCCTACTGGGGCATTTTATTTAGGCAAAGCTGTACTAACTAAATTCTGACATACAACCATGCAGGGCTGGTTGTTTACTTTCATTTCTAGTCTCACGTCAGTCACTAGGAAGCTACAACAATGGCTACAACGTAGTTTCAATCTGATATTTAAATATAAAATGCTTTTATGTTCACACCTTGAATACCTTCAGAGCTTTTAGCAGCTCATTCTGCTCATCTTCAGATAGATTGATAGATCTGATAAATCTGATAGATCGATAGATCTGATAGATCGATACATCCGAAAGATAGATATTACTTTATTGATATATTTGAATACTTTTACAGATTTGCAATACAGTTGCATCAGTGTGTTTACATTTCCACCAATATGTAGTTTGCAGGACTGCTGGACATCAAATGACCAGGAGATGTCAGTACTACCAAATGAGCTTAATTTTGCCAGGATCTTTAAAATGCACAACCATAGTCAGCTACAGGCTGGGTAGAAGGCAATACAGACGTGGACAAAATTGTTGGTACCCTTCAGTTAATGAAAGAAAAAGCCACAATGTTCACAGAAATAACTTGACCAAAGTAATAATAAATAAAAATTCTATGAAATTTAACTAATGAAAGTCAGACATTGCTTTTCAACCCTGCTTCAACAGAATTATTTTAAAAAATAAACTCATGAAACAGGCCTGGACAAAAATGATGGTACCCCTAGAAAAGACTGAAAATAATATGACCAAAGGGACATGTTAATCCAAGGTGTGTCCACTAATTAGCATCACAGGTGTCTACAATCTTGTAATCAGTCAGTGTACCTATATATAGGGCTACAGGTAGTCACTGTGCTGTTTGGTGACATGGTGGTGTGTACCACACTCAACATGGACCAGAGGAAGCAAAGGAAAGAGTTGTCTCAGGAGATTAGAAAGAAAATTATAGACAAGCATGTTAAAGGTAAAGGCTATAAGACCATCTCCAAGCAGCTTGATGTTTCTATGACTACAGCTGCACACATTATTTAGAAATTTAAGATCCATGGGACTAAAGCCAACCTCCCTGGACATGGCCGCAGGAGGAAAACTGATGACAAAAGAGACGGATAATACGAACGGTAACAAAAGAGCCCAGAAAAACTTCTAAAGTGATTAAAGGTGAACTTTAAGCTCAAGGAACATCAGTGTCAGATCGCACCATCTGTCGATGTTTGAGCCAAAGTGGACTTAATGGGAGACGACCAAGGAGGACACTGATGGGTATTTTTCTATCAAGAAATAAGACACAAAGAACTCAGGTTGAGGCTTTTAACATCACGATGGGGAGAGACAGTGGTTCAGCACTCAGAGAGTATCTGGTGTCAACTCCGAAGTCTCAACCCCAGCGCAGCCTTTTTATTATGCGGATTATGAAAATTACATGAATCAGCAAGTCAGAATGGAAAAGCACAGCATTCATCATTTCATAGCCTTTATCATGAAGAGCAGTTGTAGCCACATCCTGTTGTCTGCAGAGCAGGCAAGACTGCGAGTCATTAGACAAGTTTAAAAGAGGAACTTTAAGATGTCAACACTTCTGCTTGCTTTAACAGACACCACTGTTGAAAACAAATCATAAAAAGCCAAACTACATGTTGACAAGCCACAAAGCTTCTGGGAGAATGTCCTATGGACTGATGAGACAAAAATGGGACTTTTTGCCAAGGCACATCAGCTCTATGTTTACAGACAGAAAAATGAAGCATATGAAGAAAAGAACACTGTCCCTACTATGAAACATGGAGGAGGCTCTGTTATGTTCTGGGGCTGCTTTGCTGCATCTGGCACAGGGTGCCTTGAATCTGTGCAGGTACAATAAAATCTGAAGACTATCAAGGGATTCTAGAGAGAAATGTGCTGGAAAAAAGCTTGGTCTCAGTCGCAGGTCATGGGTCTTGCAACAGGACAATGACCCAAAACACAGCTAAAAACACCCAAGAATGGCTAAGAGGAAAACATTGGACTATTCTAAAGTGGCCTTCTATGAGCCCTGACCTAAATCCTATTGAGCATCTTTGGAAGAAGCTGAAACATGTTGTCTGGAAAAGGCACCCTTTAAACCTGAGACAACTGGAGCAGTTTGCTTATGAGGAGTGGGCCAAAATATCTGCTGAGAGGTACCAAAGTCTCATTGACAGTTACAGGGATTGTTTAACTGCAGTGATTGCCTCAAAAGGTTGTGCAACAAAATATTAAGTTAAGGGTACCATCATTTTTGTCCAGGCCTGTTTCATGAGTTTATTTTTTAAAATAATTCTGTTGAAGCATGGTTGAAAAGCAATGTCTGACTTTCATTGGTTAATTTGAAAGAATTTTTATTTATTATTACTTTAGTCAGATTCAAGTTATTTCTCTGACCATTGTGAGTTTTTCTTTCATTAACCGAAGGGTACCAACAATTTTGTCCACGTCTGTAAATAACCAAACAAGT
This sequence comes from Melanotaenia boesemani, assembly GCF_017639745.1. Taxonomy (NCBI): domain Eukaryota; kingdom Metazoa; phylum Chordata; class Actinopteri; order Atheriniformes; family Melanotaeniidae; genus Melanotaenia; species Melanotaenia boesemani. The sequence continues at coordinate 20,991,587 of NC_055686.1, read as the reverse complement.
AACGTACCGGAGCGGTCATCAAGCTACGCAATCAATGTCCAGCAGAGCAACCAATTTCCTGCCCCTCTGCAACCAGTCAAGCTGCATTGACGCTTGCCCCTTGCCAACAGCACGCCAAGTCAAAAACTTAGTTGAGCTAACCACAGCCACCACAAGGAATAGACGGAAGAGATTGGCTGGCCAAACACATCCGCTTTTTAAAAAGATCCCCAGCACCACCCACTAATCAAAGTGGTTTGCAAAACTGGCAGTGCCATATAGTGGCCAGGAGAAAAATAACCTCCAGCCACACCTAGCCCCCAATTTTGCATCGTCGGCCCGACGATGAACCAATCACGGTAGCACACAAAATTGGAGTAGATTCTACCCCTCACCAGCAGCGTTGCCCCGATGACCAATGGGCCGAGAAAGATAATGGATGTTGGCATGGTGGCCAGGTGTAGAATGCATTTGTTGCACATTTTGAGCATTACTCGACTGGTCGACCAGGCCCAGTGACACAAGTGAAGGACATTCCTGTCCAGTGGATGTCCGGGAAGTGGGTAGGACCTGCTGGCCAGAACTCGGATGGTCAGATAGGGTCACTGTAAGTGATATGGTGCCTAAGTCACCCAAAACGGCTGCCGACGGTGCAACGGGAGCCCCAGGAACTAGAAGGCACAATTCATCTTCGCTGGAGGACTCACCCGCCACTGTTGCTGGGGCCGGTGGCACAGGGAACCTCAACAGAGGATCAGCAACCTCAGGCCGAACTATAGCCTTCAGCATGTTGTGATGCACGTTCCGGACGTTATGCAGATCATTCACAGGAGCAACAGCGTAGACTGTGCCTTCATCACTTGGAGCCTTCACAACCTGATAGACCACTGAACTCCAGAGATCTCAGATTTTCTGGCGTCCCCTTCCACTGTGGTCTCTCAAGTACACCCGCTGGCCCTCTAAAAGGGGTGCATCTCGCACTTGTCGGTCATGCCACTCCTTTTGTTTTTCCGCGGCCACCAACAACCGCTCACGGGCTCCCTCAAAAGCAATTAAGTCTGACTTGGTGTTCAGCCACCCAGTCTTGTACCTCACCTGGGACTGGGTCCAGTACCTGACCCAGAAGGAAGTCGGCTGGGAGCCTAGGCTCCTGTCCAAACATAAGGTAAAAGGGGGACTCACCGGTGCCCTGGTGAGGGGTCATGTTGTAACAAAAAAGTACTTGGGGCAAGCAGGAAGCCCAGTCCCATTTCCGTGATGATGGAAGAGTGCGAAGGAGATTGTGAACTGTTCAACTGAACTGCTCGCACTGACCATTACTGGCAGGGTGGCAAGGAGTAGTACGGGACTTCACAACTACAGGAGCAGAGCTGGTTAAACTTTCAAAGCTCCTCCCTTGGTCTGGAATGCCAAACCTATAAAACCATTCATTTATCAATACCTGGGCCACAGTGGAGGCCCGCTGATCTCGTGTAGGGACCGTCACCGTGAACTTATTTAACACGTCAGTCATGACCAGGACATTCTCATATCCAGTACTGGAATGCTCCATCAGTGTGAAATCCATTGCCAGGATCTCATTGGGTCGGGAGGCCAGCAAATGGCCCATAAAACTATGGGATCCAAGCCCAGAGTCCTTAGCCACCTGACAACATTCACATTCTAAGACCTACTGCTTTATGTCTGAAGACATTCCTGGCCAATAACAACGCAGCCGAACCAGATCAGTTGTACGCTCAAGGCCTTGGTGACCATGTTCCTAGTGGAGCAGATCTAACATCTCCTGCTTGAGAGCTGCAGGCAAGACTAAGTGGAGAACCCCATTTTCCTCCACCAGGCGGTCCCATTGGCGTAAAAGAGCGATTGATGACTTTGAGAGTTCCTGCCTCTCAACGAAGGTAGGCGGAGCCTTCCGTCACCAAAACAGCAACACTTCCTTCAAAAGAGGATCAGCCTTCTGTAGGGAACAGAGATCGGCAGTGGAATGGGAAGGAAAAGCCGAAACCACAGATTGATTCACTGGCACCATATGGCATGAATGGGGAACTTGCTGGAGGCAGATAGGGACAGAAGTGCCGGGCATGCTATCCGCTACCACCTGGGAGCCAGACATGCAATGTCGTGAAAGGGCATCAACATTGCAATTGATACAGCCTGAACGATACTTAATATCAAAATCAAAGGCGGCAAGCTGAGCAGCCCAACGTTGTTCAGTGGCACCTAGTTTAGTGGACAAAAGGTGGCTTAACGGGTTGTTATCAGTAAAAACAGTACACTTATGTCCCAATAGATACTCTCGGAACTTCTCCGTCATGGCCCACTTGAGCGCAAGAAATTCCAAATTCATAGAGCTGTAATTGGACATGTTGCGCTCTGTGGGCCGCAGCCCTCTGCTGGCATAAGCCACTGGTCTCAACCCGTTGTTGGTCTCTTGAGAGAGCATGGCCCCAAGACTACTATGGCTGGCATCAATCTCCAAAATGAAGGTGTGCGTGAAGTCTGCATAGGTTAGCACTGGGGCCGAGACAAACTTTAACATCAAGGCCTCAAAGCTCTCCTCACACTGGGGTTTTCATGCAGCACCCAGAGCCTGACCTGACCTCTTCTTGGCCTCACTGCTCCCCAGCTGAGCAACCAACCGATGCAGAGGACTCACCAGCTGGGCAAAGCCCTCAACAAAGCACCGGTAGTAACTGGTGAAACCCAAAAAGGAGCGTAACTCAAAGACACAACAAAGGCGCTGCCAGTTAGCCACAGCCTCAATCTTCTTGGGATCAGTGGAGACTCCCTGGCTGGAAATCACATGACCCAAGTAGGTGACCTCCTGTTGGAAAAACGCACACTTCGAGCTATGCCTTTAAACCCTCTGCCTGAAGCCGACCAAGCACCATTTCCAGCCGCTGCATATGTTGTTCAACAGAGGATGAATAGACCACAATGTTGTTGAGATACAACAGCACAGCTTGATTTTGCTGGTCTCCAAACATCCTCTGCATCAGCAGCTGGAAAGTGCCTGGAGCATTACACAGGCCAAAAGGCATGCGATTAAACTCAAAAAGGCCGAAAGGGGTACAAAAAGCGGTCTTGGGGCAGTCCTGCTCTGACACAGGAACCTGAATGTAACCGTTGGCCAAATCAAGTGTTGAGAACCAGCAGGCCCCAGAGAGTGCATTCAAGCTTTCCTCAATACAAGGCAAAGGGAAGGCATCTTTCCCTAGTGTTGCTGTTAAGGTGGTGGTAGTCAGCGCACTTAACCCCCGTCTGCTCCACCTCAGTCAATGCTGGCAAGTCAAGCGACTCTATCCGGTCTAGCACTGAAGGGGCGACAGTTTGAGAGGAAACTGTTGCAACTGTGGACCCCACTTCAGTCACACACGCAGGTAGGCTAACAATTTCAGCCATCCCTAGGGTGCCAATGCCAGTCTGCGGGTAAAGGAAGATCTCAGTTGTCCCTACATTAACCACCAGAATATACAGTACACTGCACCCCGGACGACCTGCACCAGACAAGGGGACGCCAAAAAACTGAGCTGGTAAACCAGCTTCGGGGGGTTCAAACAAGATATTTTGACCAGAGAGCTGTTTGGGGCAGGTACTGGTGTGAAAGAAATTTAGCTGCAGATGGTAATCACTCATATATACTCATATAATAATCACATGTATATTCAGTTTTCTTTATTCATTTATTATTGTTAATCCATTCACTTTTACATTTTCATATTATGTTCAGAATACTGAAGTTACAGTTTTCATTGTGTATGCGTGTATGAGGTCAGACTGACCACTTTCTTCCCAGAACTCTGATATGGCAGAGTTGAGACTGGTTTTCGCACCTGCTAGATAGCAATAGTTGTTTGGGATATCAGCTTGTTGTGGTATGTGGGCTTTGTCTGAAAACTGGAAGAAAGTGGCGCCACTAAGTCGTCTATTCCTCATATTATTATTTTGCTGTTTGACCTTCAGCTGGGGACCAGCTGAATAAAACAAGTTTCTCTCTGATGAATCATCAGAGTCTCTCCCGACTCCATGTGAGTCGAGACAACCACTCTCTTTACTTGCAAGTAAATCTTTTATGCAATACTTCTCTTGTAAATAAACCTTATATACTTTTACTCATTCCAGACTCTTGGTAATTTTTCTACAACAATTGCCGTTGTCGGGCAGGATTTCGCGAGTGACCAGGGGGACCCAACAACGGTGTCTGACCGACCTGAACCTGATTTTCAGGCATTGTTTTTGAAAGGGAGACCCTCGTTTGGTTCTCTGGAAGTCATCGCCGAAATCAACAAACTCAAAATATAGTCTGACGATAAGTCTGGTGAGTTAAAAGTACTTTGTTTAATTAAGTTGTGAAGCTGGTTTGGAGACAGAGGGGTCTGTTTGGGCTTGTGAGAGTCTGGACCGCGTGGGCATACGCGGTGGTAGCTGCGGGAGACAGGCCTGCAGCTGGTTAGTTCCTCTGTGTCCGCAGAGGTCCCCAGGTGGAAAAGGCCACTGGGTAAGAGTGGCCGGGTAAACTTATTACTCGGAGTCCATGAAGACGTTCACGACTGTAAGGAGCCCCCCCCCCCATTTTGTGGTAAAAATGGGCAACGTAGACTCCAAGCAACAGCTCCTCTGTCACAGGAGAATTATTTGATTTTATAAATAATTTTATTTTATGAGTTTTATGAGTAGCAAATATGGTAAGAATTCAATAGAATTTTGTTCTGAATGGATCTCAGTAGGTGTGTTAATGCTGAAGGAACTCTGAGTCCGAAGGAAAAAAGAAAAACAAAACAAAAAAAGGGGTAAAAGACGGCTTAAAAGAATGTAATGGTAATAAGAAGAACTGAGATCTAAAAATACCATAAGGTTTCTGATGGGAAAAACATAGAGAAGCACTGAGCCTGTGATGCCTTTAAGGCAGTTGTTTATTTTTTGTTTACATAATTCTCTTTCAATTAATCCTGTCAGTTATTTTAGTTAAAAAGAGCTAAGCAAATACAATATAGTTTTACTTTGTCTGTACAGGAAGTTTTATTTTTAAAGAGCCGTTAGTTGACATCACTTCCTGTTAAGAAACTTCCTGGCTCTTCGTGGCTCCCCTGAAAAGCATGACAGACATGTTATGAGTGCTCTGAACTAAATTTGTTGTCATCCACTATCAAGCATCATAGAGGCAATGCTGTAAGTTTGTTAAGTTAATATTGAGAATGTTAAGTTACTATAAAAGGGATGTTTTGTTAGGAAGTTTATACATGAAGTGAGATTTAGGAGAAATTCATTTATGCTTAAAAGCGTGCCAAAGCTGCATGATATCAGCTTAATTTTGCTAATGTGAGAATAAATACATATTAATGTTAATAAGAATATTCAGAGAAATATTTTGAAAAAAAATACATTGAATTTCCCTTTGGGATTAATAAAGTATTTTTCATTTCATTTCATTTCATTTCATTTCATTTCATTCATTTTAAGGCACAGACTGAATGTACTTTGTGTTATGTTTGTTTCAGTTTTCACCGAACAGTAATGAAGAAGTGTGGTAAATGAAGAAGTAAATGATTTTCGACACACTGCACGAGAACACTATAGAGCCTGTGGCAGACAGTGACCGCAGGCAGAAAGAAAAAAAAAAAAAAACCTACTAAATGGCCCGATGGTTTTGTTTTAAGTACATTATCCAACTTCCGTCATTTATTTAAATTCATGGCGCTGATAAGTCTGCTCTACACGAGAGGCGTGTACGGAGAGCTGACTTTCTCATCCTTCATGAGAAAATATATAAGCTGTGAAATAATCTGATCAGTCTGAGGAAATGTTTTGCTCTGCTTCACAATGCTCAATATATGCCCAAGGACACATTTTCTAAAGTTAAGTGGCACTGCTTGCAATGAAGAATGCTTTTTGCTCACACACACACACTGAAGATTTATTTTTAGCATTATCAAATCTATGAGAGAAAACACTTGCAACTTTCCTCAGACACATACACTCACTCTTTAGGATAAAGATTAACCTTATTTTCCTTTTTTTCCTTTTCCTCCTCCCTCTGTCTCTGTCTGAGACACCCTCTCCTGAAGCTCACAGGCTGCACACCTGACCCGACTCAATTCTTCCGCCAGGATAAAAGTCAGCAGAGACCCACTGATATAAAAAAACAAAAACAAAAAAAACACACTCTATCACCACCATGTCCTACAAACTGAGACTGATGCCCACCCCTACCTGCTCCAACTAATGCTCTAAAGCAGTGGTTCTCAAACTTTTTACAGTATGTACCACCTGAGAAAATATTGAGCTCACCAAGTACCACCATCATGAAAAACCTGAACATACAGTAGCAAACATATTAAACTAAGACATACATAGCTTTTAGCTATGGACAGTTCATAAAGGAACTGAGCTGCACAGTGGTGTGATGGTTAGCACCACAGCCTCACAGCAAGAAGGCCTGTCCAGGGTGTACCTGCCTCTCACCTGTTATTGCTAGAATAGGCTCCAGCTTACCCGCGACCCTTAATGGATGAATGAATGAACAGTTCATAAAGGAGGCATGTTAACTCCTAATTTGAGGATTCTTTATTGATAATTGTTGCCAGCCAAAGCCACACTGTACAAAACTGTTGCATTATAACAAGCATCCTAACATGTCATCCTAGCGGCATATCTTCACTTGTTATACACAATATAAAATAGCAGTTGTATTTCATTCATTCACACACACAGTAGGCTGACCGAACCAGAAGTGTTCTGTTTCTTGAAAAAATACTCTTCTAATCAAGGTTAGAAATAATTCAAATTCCAAAGATTTTTTAGCAATAAAGTTATGAAACATCTGAAATCACAAATCTATAACGAGAATGAATATTTACATTAGAAAAGTCTGTGCATTATATTTGTATGAACAACACACGAACACCTTTTTTTGTCATCACTGTCACCGTCTTCACATGTGGGATAATAAACACACCTGTATAAACATTAGGCTCAATACAGTCTTTCTGTCCTGCTTTGACCATCATGTCCTGTTAACACTCTGCTACTTAAAAATAAAACCTGTAGCAACATAGCATGAAAAACGGGATCAATGAACCACTAACAATTATTAAGAACTGGCCAGCATATTAATGACTATTATCTACTTACATTCGTCTAATGAGAGGGGTGCGCCTGTCTCTGCGCGCACAGCCCTCCTATGTCTGGCTCGATCGTGGTCAGCTTCAGTCTCGGGTCTGGCTCAGCATCCATCCTGCTTCTGTATTTTGCCTTAATGACGGCAAGTGAAGAGAAGCCTTTCTCGCACAGATATGTTGTCGCAAAAGGAAGGAGAAAACGCACGGCCTTATCCGTAAGCGCAGAGTATTCAGTTCGTTCAAACGGGAGAAAATATCTGACAAGTATGCCAGTTGACTGAGCCATATAGTATCCTCAAAAACATGTGATATGGGGCAGTTTTTGTCCTGTAAGAACACCTGGACCTCTCTGTACAACTCGAAAAGCCTTGAAAGCACCTTCCCTCTTGATAACCATCTGACTTCTGTATGAAGCAGTAGCTGGACATGCTCGCTGCCCATTTCATCACAGAGCACGTGAAACAGTTGAGAATGCATCGGTCGGGACTTAAAGTTAACTATTTTTACAGCTGAGTCAAGCACTGACTTCAGCTCATCAGGCATTTTCTTCACTGCAAGTGCCTCCCGATGGATGCTGCAGTGTGTCCATCGCATTTCAGGTGCCACCTCCTGAATCCTGGCTGCTACTCCGCTGTGGCGGCCTGTCATCGCCCTGGCACCATCGGTGCAGACTCCGACACACTTTTTCCAATCGAGTCTGTTCTCTTGCATGAAGGTGTTCAGTAGCTGAAATATATGCTCGGCTGTAGTTCTAGTCTCCAGTGGCTGACAGAACAGTAAATCCTCTTGAGCTGCCCCATCACACTCATATCGGACGTACACAAGCAAATTAGCCAAATCACTCACAAGGTCATCTCATCCAGTTGGAGGGAATAATACTGACTTCTTTTGATGCGCTCAGTCAGTGTCTTTTTAACATTATCTGCCATGATCTGTATTCTCCGTGACACTGTGTCGTTTGAAAGTGGCACCAAGTTTAACTGTTTAGCTGCTTTCTCTCCACACATGATGTGTGTAATTTCTTTGGCTAATGGCAGACAGAGTTGCTCGCCAATTGCATGTGGCTTTCCGGCTTTCGCTATACGGAGGCTGGCATGGTATGATGCCACCTGTGCTTTGGCCATGGATGTAACACAGGACTGCAATGTGGACTTGGACTGCTTCAGCTTGTCCCGCTTCCTTAGAAAAAAGTCCAGCGGTTTGTCTTTCAGCGCTGTGTGTTTGGTTAAAAGGTGCCGTTTGAGGTGTGCTGGTTTCATGGATTCATTGCTGAGGACTTCACCACAAACCACACATTGGGGTCTCGGTTCTTCGTCAGTCCTGCGCCAACTAAATCCAAATTTGAGGTAACTGGAGTCATATTTCCTGACTGTTTTGCGCCGCTTGGTGCTAATGGGTCCTATGGACATTTGATTGGCGCCTCTCAAGTAGCCATTAGCACTTGTGCTCGGTTCACTGACGTCCTCCACTTCATTTTCAAGGCGGCTTGAAATATTCTCCTCCTGAACTGCAGTCCTCTTCGTAATAGTTCCAGTTTGAAACCACAATTGCAGTGTTCTTGAACCACTCATCTTCCCTCTCTACATTTGACGTTCGTTTATCGTTTTGCACACAGTTCAACAACGCATAACCAATCACGGTCGGGCTAAGTGCATGAACCGGAAAACGTTGCAGGCTTATAACAAAAGCAAATTTTAAATATGAATTTAATAATGTGTTGTATGTATTTTATTTCTAAGCTTTGTACTATTTTGATGATATTATATATTTTAAAAATAATTTTATTAAAAAAAAATATGACGTTCCTCTACGTACCACAAGAGGGCTCTCGTGTACCACTGGTGGTACGCATACCACAGTTTGAGACAGTCTGCTCTAAAGGATTCAAGATCTCCAGCAATTACCACCAGAGACTGCTTCGAGTTTCAAAGAGACTGAAACCAGATGTTTGATGGATGTGTAAACATCTGCTTTTGGATGGTGGAACACTCCTGATCATGCGTTTTATTCAGAGAACAAGACCAAAGGTCACAAGAAAACTGTGTGACCTTTCCGGCCCAGTTTCCGTGGTGGCGTGGCCACTGGGCTGAGGTGGGTGGTGGGGGCCAGAGGTTGGAAAACCATCCAGGCCTGCTGACCAGAGATAGAACATCCATGTGGTGAGAAGGGTCATTGGGCATAAAATCAAAAGGCAGTTTGCCATCTGACTGATCCCCGGCAGAGCTGACTCGTAGATGGAAGCAGTCATGTGACCACGTGACACTGACGGTGAGACCGTTCTGATTTCATACCATAAATAGTTCATGATTTAATACAAAACTCTTTTAATACACTGAAGTCTAACAGATCTTATCTTTTATGAAGAGAAGACGCTAAAAGTAAACGAAAGACAGCTTCAATTCTAGAGTAGGTCTGCACATAAGACAAATTCACAGCTGGAACAAGAGACACATACATGTACACACACATTTACATGAACAAACACACACGCTCACTGCAATGAAGTATCTGCTTGCTACTGACGACATGACAACATCACATGACATGACGAACTACTAACCCTGTCTTGTTTAGAAACCAGAGAACATGTTTAGCGAGCTGGTGGCAACAACCTTTCCTCAGTTATCCAACACCGATCGGCTCATTTTTTTAAAAGAAAGAGAAATTAGTAAAACGAGATGAAAATAATATTTTCTTTATTTGATCCCTTCAGATGCCTCCTAACGGTGACTCACTGACACATGAATTTATATTTCCTCCAGATTACCCAATTCCAATAAGATGGTTTCTCTCTCATTCCTACAGCTGAAGCAGTGAGAGTGAGTAAAACCTTCCTGCCAGAGGTGTAAATGCCAACATACTGATCCTTATGTGCATTTATGCAAATACCGAACGGCAGTTTTCCTGCTTGGTTCTGTGTGGTGATGCAAGCTGCAAGTCCCCTGATTTCCTGACAACTAAGTGTATGCGTGATTTGCACAAAAACTGCTAGTGTGTCTCTGGGTCCTGATTATTTTATTTTTGCATTTGGTTTAAGTTAAGGTTTTGAATATCTTGGTATCCAGAATTTATAATAAACCTGAAACACCTTCCATTAAAATGGCTGCATAATAACTTTGACCCGTGGTCTCATATGTGAACCATAACATGCTGCATTTAGGGGTTATTTGCAGCCACATCCAAATATACTGGAATGATCTTCTTTGGTATTGATCTGTCATGGCTCATTGGTAAATTAAAATGGATAATATGGCTCTTTGAGATCAAGGTCTCAAACATATATAAAAGAAGAAAAATACATACTATTTTACTTTTAAGAATCAACACTGAAGACCTGATCTATATTTCAATCAAGCAAACTAAGGATTTGAAATCTGTCAGAAAGAAGAACAAGAAAGAAAAGAGGATGGATTAATAAACAGTTTGCTTAGAGGAAAATAAATCCCTGGCACTTAGAGAAAATGGTGATTAATAAATGTAAAAAAAAATAAAGCAAATTAAAGGAGCTCCTCTTTTAACTGTCAGCAAATAAGCAGATGGACATTAGTTAAAGTAAAAGAAAGGAAACTTAAAACATTAGTTCAACAAACCTACATTAATATAGATAAAATAGTTTTATTTGGTTGTTGTTGTTATTTGCAATAACACAGGAAAGTGCACTATAAGAATTAATACAGAGGGACCAGGAGAAAATACAAACTATTTCATAATAATCTGATATCCATGGATGTTTTAAACTGATTCTCTTGTAAAATAAAAATAAAGAATTTGTAAAAGAATAAAAGAGAAAAAGCTGCTTGAGCTAATTTGGTGATGATGGAAACATAATTAACAGAAATTTAAATTGGCCTAATGTCCATATCATCTTGGAGTTTAAAGAATTGATTAAGAAAACTCCAGCAGACTTCATGTCTTTCCAAAACGATGCCATATTGGCCTTTATGGATCCTCCTACATGCAGGGAAAATCTACCTGCTCTGATTTGACTTTTCTGCGCAGAACGAGTGACGTAACTGACAAAGTTCTGACTGACCTGAACGAACAGACTGACGTTTACTTGACCTTTTCCTTCCAGCAGGATTTTCTCCAGGACGCTACTCTGCTTCCACACAGGGATGGTTGCTGTGTTTCATAATGCCGCTAACTCTCATGCCATTAACCAGAAACACCTTTATTTTCCTGATAACCAGGACTGATGATGTGGATCTGCCTACAGGAGAAGACGTCTATACTAAATCTCTTTTGAATATGTGTATGTGCATTTTGAAAAATCAAACATGATATTGACCCTTGTGACATTTTGGGATAAACTTTAACAGGTGGAGAAAATTATCACCATGTACACATGTGCTTGTGCTGTTTAAGTCATCTTATCATACTGCTGATGCTGGCTGCTTTCACAGGGGTGATACCGGAGCAGTCGACTTCAGGATCCAGTCGTACAATTTGGTTATTTTATTTATAATAACTTGTTTTTCTAGATTACAGGAACAAGCAGATTTTATAATAGATATCTGATATGTTTATGTTGGTATGTGCATGTGTGGCACTATCCTGTGGATGGTTTGAGTGAACATCAATGATGTGTTTTAGAATGTTTGTTTGTCCTCATCTTTCTCTCATAAAGCTGGTTGCTCTGGCGACGCAGACACCGTTCTAAAAACCGGAGGGTAAGCTGGCTTTGGACGTGTCTCGGGTTGCTGACCTTGGCAGGCACCGTTACTTCTGTCTGTCTGCGCTCTACGTCTCCCTACTTCTCCTCCTCGCTCCCTCTCTCCTCTGCCCCTCCCTTCGCATTCTCTGCTTTGCATGCTGACAGCTCGTTACCTCCTCCTGACCTGCATGAGGATGTGTAACCAGAAAAGGTTGAACCTCAGTCCATTTCAGGTTCTCTCTAGCAGGCCTCCTGGTCTTGGAATTGAGCCGGCCCTACCTGGAATTGTCATTGGGGAGGATTCAGTGCTGGTTTATTGCGAAACCTTTTCCTTGTGCTTTCTGAGGCTTTACAGGTGGTGACAGCAGCTCTCCCAAAACCAGCTGAGGACGGGTTTCACACACACTGATGCAGGGTGGCTGGATTGTAGGTGAGGCCCTCAGAAGGAGCACTGGACGGCTCAGAGGTTCACGGGTCCATACCAGGTGCCCTTGTGGGTGGTCTTCCTGGCCAGCCACTGCAACCGTGCCCCAGCACCAGCGGAAAATCTTCAATCTTCACCGCCCCCCCATCTCCATCTCTGGGGTAGATCTCGACTCATCTGATCCACCAGGATGAATCAACATGGGTTGTCCTGTCCCCTTTTCCCTGAGTGGTGACTAGCAACAACCATGGCCTTCAGATGACTACGGGAGCTTGAATGCAGATGTTGTGGAGCAATACTCATCTGCTTCATTTCTTTTCTTCTTCACATGGAGGCTGACAGCCACAGGAGCGGGTGAAACGTCACCTGATTGATCATCATGATGAGCAAAACACACGTGTGCTGGCTGAGCAAACTTCTCTGAAATTCACAAATTCCAGCTGTTCTGTCTGCTCCCTGATCCCATTTGCTACACCTGAGTGGAGTAATAATTACACTCAACTTAGACCATGGAGCTGACCTCTCCCTCTTATGGAGGCCAGAGTGACGCCTGCAGGAATAGAGCAATAGTTAAATTAGAGGCCACACGTGCATAAGGAATAAGGAAGGCTAAGTAAGAAATACCACACCAGTTACCTGAAAGGAAGAGACAGGCAAGAACGGTGACCACAACCTACACAACACCTGTGGGACAGCCAAAACCCTGAGAAGGTGTGTGTGAAACAGCATATTCATACCACGAAGACCCAAAGAAGTAAAATGCACATCATACAAGCATAGCAGCAGGACTAAATCAGACATGTGACATGGAAATCTGTTTTCACAATAAAAACACAAAAAATGGAGTGTACCAGCTTCATCCCCCTACCCAGTATACACACGGCTCACTTTCCCCGGACCCTCACTGTACCCGTGGCTGGCAGACAGGTGGCACCTCTGCAAAGCCGCAACAACTGGGCCTGGTGCCTGTGAAACACAAGGTAAATTAAACATAGAAGGGCCAAATGTACCAAAGAGTTCTTGGTAACACCGGCGAAGCACATTCATTCCCAGGACCCCTGGAACAGCAGGCACAGCACCAGAGGGATCCTTAACCACAAGGATCTCACAGCGTCACTTTGCCAAACAGTTCGACATCGAGCTCTAAATAACCAATATACGGAATGGCTAGGCTATTAGCTGCTCGCAGCTGAAGCCAATGACATGAATTGAGGCAATCATGGACCCAAGGTGCGAACCGTTCCAGAAAGAAACTTTCAGTGATGGTAGAAACCATGGAACTAGTGTCCATCAAACAGGGAACAATAACTCCACCAACTGAAACATTAATGGTAGGACATGGAGCAATTAATTCAGCCACCGCGCCTGTTTGTGAGCCTAGAGACCGTCGAGCCACGGCTCAGTTGGGGAGTCTGTTTGGCATCAGTTTTCCGACGCCTGAGAAGAAAGAGGGTGGCCATTGATGTTAACGTTCAAGCCAGCAACGGGGTCAACCCTACGACGTGGTGGGGGGACACGCTCACCGTCACCCTCCCGTGCAAAGTGGCCAGGCTTTTGGCACCTCCTTTGGTGACGTCAGGGGTAGACTGAAAGCGGCCCTGTACTCCAAACTGAAGACCATAAGCTAATGGTAACGAGAAGCTACGCCCCCTAGCGCCTCCTGGAAGACCTTCCCTCTCCCATCTAATAGCCTCAGCACATAGCTCCAACAGGGTGGCAGTGGGCCGGGTGTGGACAAATTGCTTGAGCTCCTGTCGAAGAGAGCTATCCAAGACATGCTCAGTAAATTGGTCTCGAAGCAGGACACAGCATTGGGCATCCCATCGGGCTGTTACATAAGACTGAACACAGCCATATAGCTCCTGTCAGATAGCAAGAACATGAGCAGGGTCTCCTCACTCTACACTGGAGTGAAACTTGATCTTTTCCCTCGCTTCTCCCTCCAAATGATAAAAAATAAAAAGAGCTTCATGAGCAGTAAAAAGATAGCAGGCACAAACGCATGCCTGTACCTTTTCTATCCATTCAGCTACCCTAATATCAGTCTTGCCATTAAACATGGGGCACTTAGTCTCTCAGTATAATGACCAATCACTCAGTGACAGCAGAAGCAACCCCTGCGGATGGGGCTTGGTCAGCTGAGGCGGAAGAAGTAGAAACCGCCCCACCTGAGCCATCCACGGCAGAAGCCCGCTCTAGACGAAGTCACTCATTATCTGCCTTAAGCTGCAACACCAGCTCCTTGAGCTGTTGTATATCACCCTCCATGCTGGCAGCAGGGGAACTGTAAACAAAGATTCACAAAAAAAAAAAACGGAAAAAAAAAAAAAAATTTGATCCTTAAAACAAGACTGCTGCTTTGGCTCTGACCATACACCTGCAGAACATACAAAACCAAGACCTACTGAAAGGAAGAGGAAAAAAAAAAGAAAAAGAAAAAAACCACATACAAAAACACGTCTCTGCACCCCTTTAAGTGGTACCCTACTTGCAGCGCCAGAATGTAACGGGACCGGGGAGAGCGGTGCACAGCCCGAGAAGGCAACCAACTGCGCCACCAAGGGACCTCACACTACAGCACAACCCCGTCCACCTTACAGACAGATTGTTAACATACCACAAGGCAGAGAGGTGTTATCATATAAAAAAAATATTTTTTATTCAAACAAAAAAATACTACTTAAACAGACCATAAAACACACACATCCAGAAATGGGTGCCCTGAGGTGGAGGAGGGAAACCACGTCAGGGCGCGGGCTTACCATGCGGCAGGTCCAACCACTAAATAGGGGAAAGGAGTCGTCACCCGTGTTAACACTCACAGACAAACACACACACAGTAAGGAGGGGGAGTCGTGAACCACCACCAAGGATTGGACTGCCACTCTGGGCCCACCGTACCTGACAAAAAAAAGGGAAAATCAATTAAAACATGCAACAAACAAATTAATACACAATAATGCATCTATGTAAGCAGCTAAATTAATACAAAACCCTTAAACAACTTGTTAGAACCACACCAGCCTGCTTGGCCAGGTAGTCTATGGACTCAGCAGTCAATGCAGCTCATGCGGAGGCCCGTTCGGCAATCAACCCCACATCCGAACTGAAGTGGACCGGACAGCAGAGTTAATTAGAAACTAATTAAAACACTAAAAAAACAACAACAACAAAAAAAACAAAACATTTAATACATACCACAGCGTTGGCATGAACACAGCCCCGGAAAGCATAGCAGGTAAGAGCCTCAAAAGCCGCGGCTCGATTTTGACTGCGGTCAAGCCAGCCGCCTCTCGCGTATCCGTGGTCAAGCCAGCCGCCAATGTATTTCAAGTACGCATTTACTCTCAACTTTGTGGTAAAAACAACAACCACTAATGATTACTTCCAGATTTCAAAATAAGGCATTTCTTGTCCTCTATGTCTTGTCTTGAAGTCCCTTTCAGACAGCAATAACATGCAAATCTGTCTGGCATTAAAATAAGTAAATAGAAATATGCATTAAGAACTTCTTATACTACTTACTACTACTACTTACTTTTCCAGTTATTCAATGTCAAAATGCCTTATGGACAGCAAAAAGGAGCGTTATCATCTAAATTTGAGGTAAAATAAGATCACTTTTTTCCATAAGTAGTTCATGAAACCTGTATTGTTGCACTAAGTACTTCCTATGCTACTTACACAAATAATATGAAACACTTTTACTGTGTACTTTTCCAGTTATTCAATGTCAAAGTGCCTAATGGATGGCAAAAAGGAGCATTATTGTTTAACTTTGAGGTCAAATAAAATCACTTTCTTCCATAAGTAGTACACAAAACCACCTGTACTATTCAACTAAGTACACCCAACCCCTATGGACCCCCTTCAGGTGGTGAGCCCACAGGAGGGGGGGCCTGTGTCACCCTGTCAAGCTGGCCAACAGGTGTTTGCCACCGTGCCCCACCTCCAGGTCTGGCTCTTGAGGCAGGCCCCAGTTACCAACACCCGGGCAAGGGAAATTTGGATCCATTGTTTTTACCCATCATAGAGGTCTACTGAGTCGTGCTTTGTCTGGTCCTTCCCCTAGAGACTTGTTTGCCATGGGTGACCCTACCAGGGGCACAACACAGCTCCTAGGTGTCATGATTGTGCTCTGGCTGTGTGTTCTGAGTGTTCCAGGTGTTCCAGGTTGGGGTGAGTAGGTTTCCAGGGAGATTCAGGGCAGAGTCTGGAGTGACAACTGGAGCCACCTGCTGCTCATCGGGCTGCTTTTTAAGGTTCACCAGGAGCTAAAAGTCTTTGCCGGATTATCTCTCTTGACTGCGTGGTAATCTGGTCTGCCTTCGTAAATTATCTTTGTGGTTTCAAGCAGCTTCGTTTGGCTTTTGTGTATTTTCCTCAGTTTCCCGTTGCTTCAAAAAGCCGTTGGAGATCCTCAGAAGGGAATGCCAAATCAGGACTTTTGGTCGAGGCTGACCAAGCCTTGCCTCGTTTGTCCACCTGCCTGCTCGCCCTGCCTGCCGCCTAACTCAACACTCACAGACAGAGATCATTTTCAGGCCTACCCCTCCACCATCAGCCCCCTCGGGATCCAAGTAAGCTGCTGATTCTGTCTGCAATATCAAGAGTTTTCATAAGGCTTTCGTTAATCCTCTGTCCTCTCTCAGTAGGAGTAATCTGCACCTAGACCAAGATTCCCACAGATCCCAAGTATTAATAAAGATTTTTCATTCTCACCTTATTTCACTGTGTCTTCTGTATTTAGGTCCACCTCCTAGCTACGGTCTCTGACGCTCAAACTCCTGTAAGGTGGCTGCTCAGGGAGGAAGAAAATTAATTTTGTCTATAAGTAGTCCACAAAACCTATACTGTAGCACTAAGTACATCATCATCTACTTGCAAAAATACTATCAAATACTTTTACTGTGTACTTTTGGAGTAATTAATTGTCAAAATCCCTTAGGAATGGCTCTTATTACTGTCCATAAGATAATTTTGACAATGAATTACTCCAAAAGAATAAAGTAAAAGCATAGTATAGTAGCATAGTAGTAAATTCATAGTATTTTTGTAAGTAGTTGTCTATGTACGTAGTACAGCTGTATAGGAATTGTGGAATGATTATGGAAGAAATTAATATTATTGCACTTCAAATTTATACAAAAATGCTTCTTTTAGCTATCTGTAAAAGATTTTGACGATTAATTCCTCCAAAGATACACAGTTGAAATACTTCAAAGTATTTTTACAATAAAGTGGTAATGTACTTAGTACAAAAGTATAGGTTTAAGGGACTGCTTATGGAAGAAAGTCATTTTATCTGACCTCAAATTTAGACGATAATGCTTGTTTTAGCTGTCTGTAAAGGACTTTGGCATTATATTACTGGAAAAGTACACAGTAAAAGTGTTTAATATTAATTGTGTATGTAGTATAGGAAGTACTTAGTACAACAGTACAGGTTTTGTGAACTACTTATGGTAGAAAGTGATTTTATTTTAGCTCAAACTTAGACGACAATGCTTCTTTTTGCCATCTATAAGGGATTTTGACAATGAATTACTAGAAAAGTACACACTAAAAGTATTTCATATTAAGTGTGTAAGTAGTATAGGAAGTACTTAGTTGAATAGTACAGGTTTCATGAACTACTTATGGAAAAAAGTTATTTTATTCCACTTCAAAATAAGACGATAATGCTTCTTTTTGCTGTACATAAGGCACTTTGACATTGAATTACTAGAAAGGACACAGTAAAAATATTTCATATTATTTGTGTATGTAGTATAGGAAGTACTTAGTGCAACAGTGAAGGATTTGTGAACTACTTATGGAAGAAAGTGATTTTATTTGACTTCAAAGTTAGACAATAATGCTTCTTTTTGCCATCCATAAGGCACTTTGACACTGAATAACTGGAAAAGTACACAATAAAAGTATTTCCTATTTGTGTAAGTAGTATAGGTAGTACTTAGTGCAACAATACAGGTTTCATGAACTACTTTTTGAAGGATGTGATTTTATTCTACTTCAAAGTTAGACGATAATGCTCCTTTTTTGCCATCTATAAGGCACTTTGACATTGAATATCTGGAAAAGTACACAGTAAAAATATTTCCTTTTATTTGTGTAAGTAGTATAGGAAGCACTTAGTACAACAGTGTAGATTTTGTGAACTACTTATAGAAGAAAGCGATTTTATTCCACTTCAAAGTAAAAAAATAATGCTTCTTTTTGCTATTTATAAGGCACTTTGACTTAGTGCATTAGTTAATTTATTTATTAATGTCACTTAGAGAATTTGCGTGTTATTGCTATCTGAAAGGGACTGCAAGACAAGATAGAGAGAAAAAGAAATGCTATATTTTGAAATCCGGAAGTATTGATTGATGGTTGTTGCTTTACCACAAAGGTGAGTGTAAATGCGCACTTGAAATACAGTGGCGGCTGGCTTGACCGCAGTCAGTTTTGCCAGGATCTAATGCACAACCATAGTCAGCTACAGGCTGGGCAGAAGGCAATAAATAACCAAACAGGCAACGTTCCGGAGCGGACATCAAACCGCGCGCACAATGTCCAGCAGAGCAGCCAGTTTCCTACCTCTCCGCAACCAGTCACGCTGCGTGCATCTTATCAACCCAAACATGTCTTGCCATGATGTCAAATGATGCCATGGCAACACAAGATCAAAAGAAACTGTTATTCCTTTGTGACGTGTCCCGTGTTCTGATTAATTACCTTCCTTCGAAACTTCGCCATTTGATTCTAAACTCTCAAGATGTTTAACCTTGTTAAGCACGCAAAAAAAACAGTATTTTCTGAAAAAGAATACCCACACACCCTGGGGTTCAAGCCAGCTCTCTGTAAGTTCATTTCTTCTCTCACTACAAAAATTTTGGACAGATGTGGTGTTTTCCATGAGCTATCAAAATTTGAACAAATTACATTTTCACATCAAATAGTTGTGAGTGTGTTGACAGGACTAGAGTATCACAACATCTCCCCAAAAAAGAAAAACCTTGAGGCGATTTACAAAAAAATTTGGGAGGATCTTGACTTTCAGTTTTTCAGAAATAAAATTTGGACATGGCAATTGCTTAAAAAAGACCCGGTAGTGGTAGAAACAGTTGTCGACTTGATGATATATCATATCACAATCGCTCAGGACCAGGTGAAAAAAGGGAGATGTAATGGGTTAGTTTATTTTGTTTTAGCAGCTATCGGTCTAGTTATTTATATTGTTGTCTGTCATCTTTAGCTGGGTTTGTGCACTGCCCTAACTAAGGCATCATACCAACTGACAGTTTTTGTGCAAATTCTGTCAAGGATTAAGGCAACAGAAACGAGGAATCGAGAAATGCAGGAATGACAAAGCAGGACGCAAAAAAGGCAGGAATCAAGGGTTAAATGAAAGAAACAAGGGAAGGAAAATTAAAACAAACACAAGAAGAACACAGGGAAATTAAGACAATTTGGCAGTAAATAAAATTAAATCAACATACACAAAGATTAACTAGCAAGGAGCAGGTAAAGAAAAATAGCGAATTAAACCAGATGTGCTGATGAACAGGTTTATAAAAGAAGCCTCCTGATGTTACAATCTGCCAACGTTCACCAACTTGCAACAAAACTGCTTCTAACTGCGGAACAATTTCAGAAAAATGTTCTTGAAAATAAAATTGTTCCTCTAACATCAACTTAATATTTAGAGAATCTGGAAAAATCTACAGCAGCCAAGACAATATTATATCAAGTTTAATATTTACATCAAAGACACCATATCTAAATTTACAAACCAAAAGTACAATGATGCAACATTTTGTTTTTACCAAGGACTAAAAACATTTCAGAAAAAAGCTATACAAAACATTACAATTCTTGATGCAAACCTACATGTGCAACTGCAAAAAAAGATACATATATTAAACAAGACCCGGTAGTGGTAGGAACAGTTGTCGACTTTATGATATATCATATCTCAATCGCTCAGGACCGGGTGAAAAAAGGGAGATGTAGGGGGATAGGTTATTATGTTTTAGTAATTATCTTTGCAGTTATTTATCTTTTTGTCTGTCATGCTTAACTGGGTTTGTGCACTGCCCTAACTAAGGCATCATACCAACTGAAAGTTTTTGTGCAAATTCTGTCAAGGATTAAGGCAACAGAAACGAGGAATCGAGAAATGCAGGAATGACAAAGCAGGACGCAAAAAAGGCAGGAATCAAGGGTTAAATGAAAGAAACAAGGGAAGGAAAATTAAAACAAACACAAGAAGAACACAGGGAAATTAAGACAATTTGGTAGTAAATAAAATTAAATCAACATACACAAAGATTAACTAGCAAGGAGCAGGTAAAGAAAAATAGCAAATTAAACCAGATGTGCTGATGAACAGGTTTATAAAAGAAGCCTCCTGATGTTACAATCTGCCAACGTTCACCAACTTGCAACAAAACTGCTTCTAACTGCGGAACAATTTCAGAAAAATGTTCGTGAAAATAAAATTGTTCCTCTAACATCAACTTAATATTTAGAGAATCAGGAAAAATCTACAGCAGCCAGGACAATATATCAAGTTTAATATTTACATCAAAGACACCATATCTAAATTTACAAACCAAAAGTACAATGATGCAACATTTTGTTTTTACCAAGGACTAAAAACATTTCAGAAAAAAGCTATACAAAACATTACAATTCTTGATGCAAACCTACATGTGCAACTGCAAAAAAAGATACATATATTAAACAAGACCCGGTAGTGGTAGGAACAGTTGTCGACTTTATGACATATCATATCTCAATCGCTCAGGACCGGGTGAAAAAAGGGAGATGTAGGGGGATAGGTTATTATGTTTTAGTAATTATCTTTGCAGTTATTTATCTTTTTGTCTGTCATGCTTAACTGGGTTTGTGCACTGCCCTAACTAAGGCATCATACCAACTGACAGTTTTTGTGCAAATTCTGTCAAGGATTAAGGCAACAGAAACGAGGAATCGAGAAATGCAGGAATGACAAAGCAGGACGCAAAAAAGGCAGGAATCAAGGGTTAAATGAAAGAAACAAGGGAAGGAAAATTTAAATCTGGAAAATCAAGGTCTTAAAGTGTCTTAAATTTGCATAAATTTTGTTGTAGGTATTAAATTATAAGCTGGTGCGCTTAAGACTGACGGCAAAGCAAAGTGCCACACCATGAAACATTATTTAGTGTTGTGTCAATGAGATTTCATGATATAAATACGGCTTTACGGTACGTCGGCTACACACTCTGATGTCACGCGGGGATGCGTATAAAAGAATGTCGGCGCGAGACGTACGGTACGTTCAAAGATGGGGAAGTGCAAGTTTAACGTGAAGTGGATGGACGAGGAGGCCTTTCGAAGGTGGTTGATACCGACCGAAAACGACCATGAAGCAAAGTGCAAATTTTGCAGAAAGACTTTTTCGTTGGGGAACATGGGGCTCAAAGCTGTTGAGTCGCACATGAAAGGAGGGAAACCCCAGCGGTACGAAGCAGCAGCTAGTCATAGCGGGAACAGGCTAATCCCCGCATTGCTGGCAGCACCATCTAAAGACTCTCCAATTTCAGACGGCACCTCTCAGTCGGATATGGTAAAATTCATGTCACCACCAGACACACAAAAGGCAGAGGTACTGTGGGTTCTCCACACTGTGACGAGGCACAATTCATTTAAATCCAATGAGGACATACGTGACGTCTTTGCTGCTATGTTCCCTGATTCCCAGCTTGCAAAATCATTCACGTGTGGTGAAAATAAAACGGCATATGTCGCCAAATATGGCATCGCTTCATTCATCAAGAAGGAGCTATCACGTAGCGTTTCTGAGAAGCCATATGTTGTCATGTTTGACGAAAGCATGAATAAAACGACAAAGAGCAAACAAATGGACCTTCATTTACGGTTCTGGACTACTGATGATGAGACTGGCACACACCATGTCATCTCCCGCTTCTATGGGTCGGAGTTCATGGGTCACTCCAGGGCCGAGGACATCATGGCTCATTTCAAGGTAAGTTATATATGTTTAATAAATAAATAAAATCACACTAATGGAACAACCCAACTTAAACTTAGGTGGTCTTGGCATATTGAATAAATAACTTTTTTAATTTATTTGTATTTACAAATGTCCAGGAAGGTACAAAGGAGTTGGATCTGAACAACATGGTCTCACTGTCAATGGATGGGCCTTCTGTTAATTGGAAATTTGTTGAACTCTTACAAGAGGAACACCGAGAGCAGTGTGGTGGAGCCCAGCTACAAATGACTGGGAGTTGTGGCCTTCATACTATGCACAACTCGTTCAAGAATGGCTTTGCGGTGTGGCAAGTTGAGAAAGTCTTAAAAGCCCTGCACTACTTGTTTCATTGTGCACCTGCAAGGAGAGAAGACTTTGTATTAGTCACCAAGTGCAATACATTTCCTCTGCCATTTTGTGGACATCGATGGCTGGAAAACCTGCCGGCAGTGGAGAGAGCCATTGAAATTTGGCAATATATCATCACCTATGTGGATCAGGTCAAAGCCAAGAAACTCCCCAATCCAAGGTCATCGTCATATGACACTATCGCAGAAGCCCGGATGGATCCCTTGATCCTAGCAAAGTTGCACTTCTTCATGAGTGTCTCAAGAAGTTTTCAGCCATTTCTCACCAATTACCAGACAGATGCCCCAATGATTCCATTTCTTGGCAGAGATTTGGAGGATCTAATCAGGGTAGGTTTAATGACTACTAAAAGTATATTAATAGTTCAATTATTAAAGCACAGTCATTTTAAGAGTAAAAAGCAAAAGTAACATAAGTTGTTGGCATAATTACGTTTGTATGAAATATTGTGAACTGAATACTGTAATAAGTTCTCCAGTTTTAGTTACAATCATAATTATTGTGCTTGTGTTCAATTTTCAGAGCCTTCTCAGACGTTTCATAAAGCGAGATGTCCATGTTGATCTTTCTCCAGTAAAACTGGTCAAGCTTGATGTGACAGACCAAAAACTTTGGGTCAGTCCAAAGCAACTGGACATTGGCTTGGGAGCCACAGCTGCCCTTAAGGTAATGCTTATCTTAGATTACTTTTCACAATGTGCTTGTCAGCTTTAAATCACTTGAATCTTGAATTATTTATGGTGGAAAAGTTAAGAGTTCAGATTAATTGATTAGACATCAAGCAGCTGACATTAAATGGATATGTCAAGTGTCGTGTAGAGTAAGTCATAGGGAGTTTATTTGATATTTCAAGTGTGTTCAACTTTTGTCAGGGAATGTCAGTGTTACACAGGACCCTCAGGAGACAAGAGCAAGTTAACAGATTTATTGTGAACCAGAACTCAGAGGAACGAACATACAGATACCAATGCTGGAAGTGGTACTGGGGGTGCTGAAGCCAGGAACGGAGTGGGAGTGAGTCCATCTAGTGTAGGTTAAGGTCCGACAATGAGTGACTGAAGGGCTGGTGTTTATGTAGGACTGGGGAACAGAGGAACACAGGTGTGGCAGGTTGACTGGATTGTAATGAGTGGATCAGGAACAGGTGTGGAGGATGAGGGAGGTGAGGAGTGAATGGAGGAGCAGAAGACCAGGGAGTGCTGTAGGATCAGGGGAGTGGCCGGACAGATTGTAACAGTACCCCCCCCTCCAGATGGCCGGATTCCAGACGGCCGGGAGGACAACAGGAGGGCGGTGAGGACAGGAGTCGGAGCCCTGGCGGACGACCAAAAGGGGGAGACAAAAACACCCCAACGCCTCGGTGGGCGTCCAGGAGGACGGGAAAACCTGGACCGGACTGCTGGAGGACGGCCCGGAGGACGAACAGACCAGGGCTTGGATGGAGGACGACCCGGAGGTCGAGCAGACCAGGGCCGGGTCATGGACGGAGGACGACCCGGAGGACGAACAGACCAGGGCATGGATGGAGGACGACCCGGAGGTCGAGCAGACCAGGACCGGGTCATGGAGGGAGGACGACCCGGAGGACGAGCAGACCAGGGCTTGGATGGAGGACGACCCGGAGGTCGAGCAGACCAGGGCCTGGATGGAGGACGACCCGGAGGTCGAGCAGACCAGGGCCGGGTCTTGGAAGGAGGACGACCCGGGGGACGAGCAGACCAGGGCCGGGTCATGGAAGGAGGACGACCCGGAGGACATGTGGGCCTGTGGTTGACCCCTGGTGAACGGGCTGGCTTGCACCGGGGCTCTGGCGACCCGGCTAGGTGGATCTCTGGCAGCGGCGGAGCAGGCTGGACCTCCGGTGGCTGGGCAGGCTGGACTTCCGGCGGCTGAGCAAGCTGGACCTCCTGCGGACGGCCGGAGGACTGCGCAGGCTGGAGTCCAGGCGGACGGCCTGAGGACTGCACGGGCTGGAGCTGGAGCTCAGGCGGACGGCCTGAGGACTGCACGGGCTGGAGCTGGAGCTCAGGCGGACGGCCTGAGGACTGCACGGGCTGGAGCTGGAGCTCAGGCGGACGGCCTGAGGACTGCACGGGCTGGAGCTGGAGCTCAGGCGGACGGCCTGAGGCATGCGCCGACTGGAGCAGGGTCTCTGGCAGGCGCGCTGACTGGAGCAGGATCTCTGGCAGGCGCGCTGACTGGAGCAGGATCTCTGGCAGGCGCGCTGACTGGAGCAGGATCTCTGGCAGGCGCGCTGACTGGAGCAGGATCTCTGGCAGGCGCGCTGACTGGCGCTCCGGGAGGCACACAGACTGAAGCTGGAAGGCAGGGAGGGGTGCAGACAGGAGCTCTGGAAGACAGAGACGTATTAGTGATATTGCTGGTGGGCGACCAGGATGTCGCACAGACAGGAACTGAGTCTCTGGCGGGCGACCGGGAGGTCGCTCTGACTGGAGCTGAGTCTCTGGTGGGCGACCGGGAGGTCGCACTGACTGGAGCTGAGTCTCTGGTGGGCGACCGGGAGGTCGCACTGACTGGAGCTGAGTCTCTGGTGGGCGACCGGGAGGTCGCACTGACTGGAGCTGAGTCTCTGGTGGGCGACCGGGAGGTCGCGCTGACTGGAGCTGAGTCTCTGGTGGGCGACGGGAAGGTCGCACTGACTGGAGCGGGAAACTGGAAGGACCCCGAGGCTGGAGAGGAGCGTCCCACTTGGGGACCCCCTCGGAGACCGGAGCCACAGGCGGAAGAGGAGCGCAGCAACCATCTACCTCCTCGGAGACAGGAACTGACAGGCTGGACAGAACCAGGGGCTGGAGAGGAGCGTCTCGCTCTGAGACCCCCTCGGGAACTGGACCCACTGGCGGGAGAGGAGCGTCGAACCCGTCGACCTCCTCGGAAACAGGAACTGACAGGCCGGACAAAACCAGGGGCTGGAGAGGAGCGTCTTGCTCTAAGACCCCCTCGGAGACTGGACCCACTGGCGGGAGAGGAGCGCGGAAACCATCCACCTCCTCTGAGACAGGAACTGACAGGCTGGACAGAACCAGGGGCTGGAGAGGAGCGTCTCGCTCTGAGACCCCCTCGGGAACTGGACCCACTGGTGGGAGAGGAGCGTCGAACCCGTCGACCTCCTCGGAAACAGGAACTGACTGGCTGGACAGAACCAGGGGCTGGAGAGGAGCGTCTCGCTCTGAGACCCCCTCGGGAACTGGACCCACTGGCGGGAAAGGAGCGTCGAACCCGTCGACCTCCTCGGAAACAGGAACTGACAGGCTGGACCGAACCAGGGGCTGGAGAGGAGCGTCTCGCTCTGAGACCCCCTCGGAGACTGGACCCACTGGCGGGAGAGGAGCGTCAAATCCGTCGACCTCCTCGGACACTTGTGCTGACCTCGGACGGGTGAGCGCCGGACAGGACCGTTGCGCTGGTGTCGGACACTGTAGAGCCGGGACTGACCGGGGAGCAGGCGTCGGAGGCTGCAGAGCTGAACAGGACTGGGAAGCAGACATGGGAGTCTGTAGGACCGGGGCTGTTCGTGGCTGTGGCGTCGGACGCTGTAGAGCCGGGACTGACCGGGGAGCAGGGGTCGGAGGCTGCAGAGCTGAACAGGACTGGGAAGCAGACATGGGAGTCTGTAGGACCGGGGCTGATCGTGGCTGTGGCGTCGGACGCTGTAGAGCCGGGACTGACCGTGGCTGTGGCGTCGGACGCTGTGGAGCCAGACAGGACCGGGGAACAGGCTCAGGGGACGTGAGCCTGGGAGCTGGAGGCGACACAGGGGACGTGAGCCTGGGAGCTGGAGGCGACACAGGGGACGTGAGCCTGGGAGCTGGAGGCGACACAGGGGACGTGAGCCTGGGAGCTGGAGGCGACACAGGGGACGTGAGCCTGGGAGCTGGAGGCGACACAGGGGACGTGAGCCTGGGAGCTGGAGGCGACACAGGGGACGTGAGCCTGGGAGCTGGAGGCGACACAGGGGACGTGAGCCTGGGAGCTGGAGGCGACACAGGGGACGTGAGCCTGGGAGCTGGAGGCGACACTGGGGACGTGAGCCTGGGAGCTGGAGGCGACACTGGGGACGTGAGCCTGGGAGCTGGAGGCGACACTGGGGACGTGAGCCTGGGAGCTGGAGGCGACACAGGGGACGTGAGCCTGGGAGCTGGAGGCGACACTGGGGACGTGAGCCTGGGAGCTGTAGGCGACACTGGGGACGTGAGCCTGGGAGCTGTAGGCGACACTGGGGACGTGAGCCTGGGAGCTGGAGGCGACACTGGGGACGTGAGCCTGGGAGCTGGAGGCGACACTGGGGACGTGAGCCTGGGAGCTGGAGGCGACACAGGGGACGTGAGCCTGGGAGCTGGACCTCGCCGGATCGCCAACCTGGAACCCTGGAATGGCGACCAGTCAGAAAAACTGTCCCGAAGACAGATCATTTGGTCCAGCCATCTCCTCATCTCATCCTCCGTGGAGAAGGGTGGTCCAGTGTCGAAGAATCCCTTTCCTATTCTCCTTCCGCGGCTCATTCTGTAGTTTGGTCGGACCTTCTGTTACACAGGACCCTCAGGAGACAAGAGCAAGTTAACAGATTTATTGTGAACCAGAACTCAGAGGAACGAACATACAGATACCAATGCTGGAAGTGGTACTGGGGGTGCTGAAGCCAGGAACGGAGTGGGAGTGAGTCCATCTAGTGTAGGTTAAGGTCCGACAATGAGTGACTGAAGGGCTGGTGTTTATGTAGGACTGGGGAACAGAGGAACACAGGTGTGGCAGGTTGACTGGATTGTAATGAGTGGATCAGGAACAGGTGTGGAGGATGAGGGAGGTGAGGAGTGAATGGAGGAGCAGAAGACCAGGGAGTGCTGTAGGATCAGGGGAGTGGCCGGACAGATTGTAACAGTCAGGCAGTCAGAGTGGTGGAAGTGAGCGAAATGTTCTACTGTTCATGCGAGACAGCCAGACTGCTCTGTCCAAACTTTGTCAGAACCTTCTACTGAAGTGCCCTCTGAAGTACCCCACTGTCCGAAATATGATTTGCCTGGACCCCCAGAAAATGTACACTGAACCAGACATGTGCCTGCAAAAAATGAAGGCCCTTATCATCAAGTTCGTGCAGGATAAGAAGTTGTCTGGAGGAGTGACAGCGGGTAACATCTGCAGACATATCAGAAATTATACCAATTAGCCTACTGTTTATCAAAAGGAGTCTATTTTAGATTTCAAGTCATACTAGCCTTTTTGCAGTAAATCTTTTTAGTTGTATTGTTAGAAATGTAGCCTAGTAAAGGTTATGTCTGTTGGCCTAATATATGTTCTCACTAAATAGTTAGAAATATGTCATGATTTTCCAGTGTAGGAAAAATAAATCTCTTCTGATTTTCATAAAGTGTTATTTTAACCAGGAAATATACTTGTCTTTATCTAAATTCAGGTGATAAGATTGCCGAACAATTTCAGAAGTTTCTCCTCAGTGAGGCCAGAGGAGAGGAGTTCATGGCTTTCAGTGCATTGGATGGAAAATCCCGAGTTGACAGCTTCCTGCATAAGGCCATGAACGGATATGCAGAACTTTGGAGCTTTGTGGAAAAGCTGCTGCTCTTGTCCCATGGGCAAGCTACTGTGGAGCGTGGGTTCTCCATAAACAAGCAGGTGGAGATGTACAATATGAATGAAGACACTGTAGTCTCACAGAGACTTATCTGCGACTATGTGAGAACGTGTGGTGGAGTGGTCAAAGTGCCGTTAACTAAAGAACTGTTGAATGAGTGTTCATCCGCCCGCAACCGATACAGGATGTTCTTGGATGATGAGAGGAAGAAAAGGGAAAAGACAAAACAGACCAACAAGAGAAAAGAGATTGAAGGTGAGCTTGAAGAGCTACGCAAGAAAAGAAGAACAATCTCAACCGTGTGTGAAACTCTACACAACGATGCAGATAGCTTTGCAGAGAAGGCTGAGAATGCAGCAGGAACCAAGATGGCGGAACTTATAACTAAATCCAATACCATGAGAAGAAGATGCAAGGAAAAGAGAGGGGAGTTAGTGGAGCTAGACTGTGAAATTGAGAAGAGAGTGGCAGAGCTACCCCACATGTCTTGAGGAGAAGGATGTCACAAATCAATGGACCTCTATTCACAGGTTCCTTAAGTCATGTGATGTTGTTTAAGACGTTTTGCAAATGTACCTACTGAGCCATAATGCAGTCCGCTTCATTTTTGCTTAATCTAATCCAATTTATGTTTTGTTTCAGCTTTCCTGCATCACAAAGGAAAATAAATGAAAATGACAACTGTGAGCTTTGTGTTTTAAATCTACATGGACCAAACCATGTTGAAAGGGTTGGCTATCAAACTGTCAATTTCTTTTTACAAAAAAGCCTCTCGTGAATAGCCCTTTGGGATAGTTTTGCGTATGGCACAGAATTGATAATAAACGGGAAATTTAGTGTCTTTATTTCCATTGTAGGAGCCAATAAATTGAATATTCCGGATAAGTCGTTATAAAATTTTGAGGGATAAAATTTTATTTGGTGAGGTATTAAAAAGCCTTAAATTTTATTTTCAAAATGGTGCAAGAACCCTGTATAACTATTCTTCTCCGGGCCCAAAAACTTGGGGGTTATTACAAGTGCAACAAGTTTAAGTTTAAATCAGAAAAAAAGAAGAAGAAGAAAAAAACTCGGCCAAATACTTTGCTTTGAGTGCTCTCTTTAGAAGACACAACATCTAGGAGTCTTTTTAGCCATCACCCGACCAAACACTTGAATCTGCATTTTAAAAGAACAAGTTTTAAACATGTTAAATGTGCACTCACACCATAAGTTTGTTTTGCAGTGACTGGACTTTAGGTGGCATTTTAAGGACATCAAGCCCTCAAGAGCTCAAGAGCTACATCGAATTTAATAAGTTCATAACAGTTAAATAATATAAAACCACCTCTTGTAAAATGTTATTCCTTGTTTCTTGGTTTCTTTCACTGGAACATGAGCTAACATAAATAAAACCCTCTTATGTCCGGACAAGAAAATAAAAAATATATATATAATATAATAACAGAATATAATACATGTCTTGTAAATAAATAAATAAATTAAATTAAATTAAATGAACTGTAGCTACAGAATAATTTAGAACTGAGCGATGTTTAGATGAATTTGTTTTGTCCATCCATCCATCCATCCATCCATCCATCCATTTTCTGCCGCTTACCCGGAGTTGGGTCGCGGGGGCAGCTGCCTAAGTAGGGAAACCCAGACTTCCCAGCGCAAAAGTCTGGCATTTTGGTTTCAGACACACACGGTGTGTCCCAATTCAGGGTTTGCACACTTCGAAGTGCAGATTCGTCGGCCACATACGTCATCGCTGTGCGCAAAGCACTGGCCCAATTCACAGAATTTGAAGGACCCTCCGAATCCACCCTTGGAATCCGCACTTCGTTTGGCCTCAAACGAAGGCTGCTGGTGATGCATCCTTCACGCCCTCTTTTCTCCCACAATTCATTGCGCACAGGACGGTGGCGAATCATCAACCTCAGAAGAGTCGTATTAAGTTTAAATAAAGTTTTATTTTAAAAAAAGCATGTTTTTTTAACTACACTTTAGTATAAACGTTACAAAATCAAGTACATTTAAAGCATGTTTGTTAAATGGTGACATTAAAATTCGGTAAGATTTGATATTCAGTGACTTTTAAGGGGTTAATGAAGTGTGTACCGGCTGGAAAACAACAGAGCCTCAAACCTTTCTTTTTTTTTTTCTTTTTTTTTTTACTGTCGGTGTTGCCGCTCAGCGTCTACTGACATTTCCTACGAGTAATTTCTGAGGTTTAAGTGTCCTGTGTTGTTGCTATGGGAAATTCTTCTAGACTAGGTAGGCTGTCCCATTTCACGAATGTTAAGCAGACTTCGAAGTGTGTAGACTACGGAGGACACTCTGTAGCCTACGTAGTCTGCGCACTTCGAAGTGTGCAGACCCTGAATTGGGACACAGCTACAGTCTGGTCTGACTGCTTGTTAGAAACCCCAGCCCAAGATGGCGGCCGTGTTCACATGCCTAACAAGCCCGAATGTGGCATCTACATGTAAATATCTGTGGATCAAACTCTCTGTTTGATCATTACACTGTCACAACTGTGATTTTGGCTAGTGTTAAACTTCCAAAAAGTGTGTATGAAGTAGGGGTGTCATGATTTCGATTTTTCATCGTAATCGATCGAAATCACGCGTTAACGTAACGTTTAATTAACGCCATTCATTTTTTTAATTGCGCGTTAAGTTTTTTTTTTCTGCTGGTCGCTGGTTTTGATGACAGAAACATGCTGTCTGTGTCTCTCTTCCCTGCTGCAGCGGTACGTCTAATGAAATCAGGAGAGAGCGGGTTTATTAAAATAAAGAGACGTTTTCTGTCTGGAACTTAAGAAAGAAGAAGAAGAACCGACGTTTCTCTTTGTCTAAACCCATACAGGTGGCAGAACATTGTGATTTTTGGACGGGAAACTGGTCCCGAAAGACAATGAGAAGCTTTTTATTTACTTATTTATTTATTAAAAATAAAGGCGGCTTTAATTTATGCAAGACAGCAAAGGTAAAACATGTTTTCTGACTTTTACAAACGTAAAGCATAAATCGGGCCTTCGTCTGCCTCTGGATTGGTGAATCTTGGTCATAGAGAAATTAAACTTCCAGTTGTGGAATCTGTGAGATGTGAGCTTTTAGTAGTGGAGTCGTTTGTTCGTGTTCATGGGGAGACATCATGTGTGTTTACGTGTGTTTGGACTTGTGTACCTGGTTTTTAACTATTGTTGTGTTTGGTGGTCATAAAAATGGTTTTGCTGAGCTGGTAGCTGAGATTCTGGACTTTCTGTGCATACCACACACGTTTATAGTTGCATCTACAGACCTGACGCTACCCCTGGAAACAAGATGTTAACCCCTTAACTCCCGGTAGCGGAGGGTGCAGGTGCAGTCAAGCTAAAAATGAAAGTTTAGAGAATTTATAGGCCAAAAATCTGGATAATGAAGCACTGAAGGTGCATGGATGGAAGTTATTGTGCAGCACAACTGCAGCAGCAGCCTTAAAGGCCAAACAAGAGATGCTCCAGCTTCCTCCTCACAAGCTGGTTCAAGATGTCACTACAAGGTGGAACTCCAGCTATGACATGCTCACACGCTACATAGAGCAACAAGCTGCTGTTTATTCTGCACTCACAGAGAAAGATGTTAAAAAGAGTGCCAAAGATCTCATCACACTCTGGAAGATGTGGTTCAGGTACTTAAGCCCATGAAAAACCCTGCAGAGGCATAACTGTGACTTAGATACAACTGTAATCTCTGATTTGGTGAAAATTGGTGTCAATAGTGGAATTGATAAGTATAATAGTTTTAGCATATTCATCAATCCATTTGTATGTTTAGGTTAGAAATTAAAACTGATAAATTAGCTATTTTGGGTGACTAGGATGTTATTTGTTGTTGCCATGGTGTCAAAGCATGTATAGATATAATTTTATTTACAAGTAGTATTGTCTCAAATTTAAAGTTCTGTTAGAGTGACAGCTAATCCACCACTGTGTTTTTAATTCTTTCTAAATTGTGAATATATATTACAAACGCGCCAATAAAGTGACGAATTTTGACCACTTTGGCTTGCCATATGTTTGCATCTCGGCACACACCACGTTTGCTAGCGAGGACATAAGCCAGCAGGTCAAAGATATAAACAATTATCCATTGGTAATAAATTGTCTTCGACTAAAGTTGCATGTGGTTTAAAACGTTAACAAAGTACATACACATATACTTACATAGAAATAATTTTTTAGTCCCTTTGGAGAGTCCTCAGGGAAATTTGGGTACATGGTTGTACATGGAGGAATTTCATTTGAAAATGAGCTCTCCAGACGATGTGCGTACGCAGCACGCTCTTGCGTGACATCACGCGCCAGATTTGAAGGAGGTTGCCAGGTTTATAAAGTAAAGTTTACTTGCTTTTAACAAGCTGATCACATAATGAATACACTGAATGCAAATTACATGATAATTGTCAGTTACAGTTACATTTTTAAGTGAACTAAATACAAACAAATGCCAAGTAGCATTTCAGTAAAAAGTAAAAACAGGGTAATACAAAACTCTTGTAGAATTTATTTTCACATCAAAGTAATTTTTACAAGGCTAAAAAAATCATTTTTTTCAGTGTAGTTCTTAGAAAAGTCTTTGTGCAAGACCATTTCATTGGGATAGATGTTTTCTTTGATGTGTCTGAACTGTTTCAACTGATGAACGCAGTTTAACTGATGACCTGCAATTGCATTGAGGCTCTGGCTGAACACACCAGTTAGCTCTCCTACTGTCCCCCTCCTCTTTTTCTTCACCCAGTTCTTTTAGCTTCTCTCTCCAACAACAACATCCTGCTTCTCCCACTGTTCCTCTGCAGTCACTGGACCTAGTATCTGTGACATAAAAAGGTTTATACCTTATGAATTGTCTGTAGGACAGCTGGTGTTTTTTTTCCACATTTTTGCATCTAGGCCTTATGAATATCCTTTAGTAAGGAAGTCAGTACTCATCTTTGTGTTTTAGCTTTCCTGCCTACTGTGTCCTTCCCGGGAAGCATGCTATTTTCATCTAACAGCAGGAATGATTCCACTTGGGCCTTTTTCTCATTTTTTTAAACTTTTTCCTGGGTGGCAAGTGGTATTTTTCCTCTGACTGTTAGTTTTGTTACGTTTTGCCTCATACATTGTTTTCTATATTTCTCAGCCTTCTTCTTTTCTTTGCTGACTTTTCTTTGGAGCCTTTTGTTCTGATCCTTCAGTCTCCTTAACGATTTTTTCAGCTTCTTTATCGTTTCATTGTGGGGTCTTGGTGGTGGAGACATAGGACTTGAGACTGAATCTGGGACTAGACCTGGGACTTGACGTAGGACTGGATCTGGGTCTATTTAGATGTCTCCATCATAGATGGAGTCATTTGATGGAGTCATGTTGAGTAATGCATTTAAATTTCTTCTTTTGGCTCTATATTTTGATTGAGAATTTCTCCATATCTCCCTCAGCTTCTCTCTTCTTAACGGTGGGAGAGTCTGGATTCTAAATTTAGGTATCTCCCTGTGAGGGACCGAGCTGGTGAAGGACACAGTTGGTTTTAAAAAGGAACGGCCTGGGTTTTATTTACCCCCCAAAATACTCACAAAACAGTTGTGGGCCCTTAAAAGAGGTCAAATGAACAAAACTAAACAAAAGTATAACAATAACTCAGAAAACTTTAAACTAACTGTTTAACATGTAACTCAAAAGAAACCAAACTAACACAAGAACCAAACCGACCTAACAAACATGAAACAAAGGGGCATTTAAATACTGGCTGATCAGACCAGTCTAAAACACACAAGGGGTTAACAAATACTAACAAATACATTAAACAATGAGACAAAACCTAAACAGTTAGTTCACTATTACTTACCAAAAAGACTAACTAAAAAATGAAACAAGAAATCAAACTAATCAAAATCCAAACAACAAATCTAAATATTTAAAGATATGGAGGCAACTGACCTCCCCTCTGGAAGGAGCTGGCTTGGTCTAGGCCCATAGCACTTCCTGCTCCTTGGTGTCTACCAGTTGTGCTCACTTCTGCCCCCAAGCGTTCATAAGGCTCCCCCAGCACCATTAACAGAAAAGAATATGTTAGATATACAGAACTTAAAGAGAATTGAAAATACAATGGTGCTCTAACAAAAGAGAACTAAAGCATTTCAACCCAATTCAAACCAAATATAAACAAAGTGTTAACTCAAACTAACATAACTGAAATGTGTTGGTGTAGTGGGGGTTACCGCCTTTAAATGTGTGGCTGTAGGTACGGCCATCACACTCCCCTTTCTGGTTCTTTTCTTGATATCTGTTAACAGAGTAACATAATGGTGTAAACATTTTAACAGTTGTGGGCCAACTGGGGCAGCAAGGCTTGTTGCACCATCAGAAAATACATTTCATTTAAAAAAAATATGTTCAATTATTAATCAATATTTCAAATTATTCAACATTATCTGTTTTCTTCATTTCATAACCGTGTTCCTCTTAGTTGCACTGCTTACAGTGTTCTAGTCCAATGTTCTTGTGGCTATCACGTATTGCCAGGCTTCAAGAAATCTGCCCCAAGGCTTTTTAAATCAACAGTGAAAACCTCCCTCAGACCTTCCTATTGGTCAGTGAATAAAAAACAGTTGTTGTTTACTTTTCTTTTCTTTTCCTCAGCAACCCCTCTCTCTTTGCAGGGTCTGAATTCAGTCTCTCCCGGTATCTCTTTGTCCTCCCTGCACTTGTCATCATTGTCCGCCTCAAGTAGACAAAGGAAAAGGGAATGCATGGTTTGAGATGAAGACAAAACATTGTTAAAAATAAACAACATTGTAAGGTTTCTGTGAAGGAGTCTGTTGTGTCTGTCTGATAAACTAGAAATCTGTATCACAGAATAAAACTAAACTAAACTAAACACACACATCTATCGTGGAATAATTACAGCTTTTATGATATATAATTTTTCTTGAAAGAGGAAAAAAAAGGAATCTTAATCCTACCCTATTTAATATAACATTTATTAATACAATATTCTACACACATCAACATAACTATATTACATTTCTACTCAATTTACAGTATCATGTCATTTTCCTGTTCAGTAGATGAATTAATATGACAATGAATGTGATTTAAATACTTCTATTTTCAACAATGAACATGCAAAAGGTGGAAAAAAGTTTATTTCTGCAATGAAGTCATTTAATTTTGTGCTTATACCTCTATCATTTTATTATCAGTTTAATTTATTTACTCTTAATTTTATTCACTGAAATATTCATTATTCATTTAATAACTGAACTTATTATAATTATCATTAATATGGTACTATTCATACTAATAATAAAAAGAAAATCTATAAAATACATTAAAGGATAGAATAAATAAAATAGTAAATCAATATTTGAAACTGTAAATTAAATGAAAAAGCTAAGTTAATATAATTGAAAATTAAAGGGGAAATATCCATTTAACATTTAACACACTATTGCATAAGTTCATTCTGTTTTAACAGCATTGATGGCCTATTCATTTAGTTATTCAGCTATTCATATACTGTATCTCAATGCTTATTTTTGATTATGGCAGCTTCCATCCTCCAGTAAACAGAAGCTGACAGAAATCATCTTTTAAGCAACAACTCATTGAACTCGTGGAGTCAATGAGTGCCTAGCTCTGTTTTAGGCTGATTCTATGATTGGGCAACTTCCCTGTTAATTTACAATGCATGAATGTCAATCAAAATTTAATTTAAAGAGCAGATCTGATTATAACATACTGTAGTTTGTTATCCTTCTAATCACTGCCAGCTGAGATTACAGTCTGCTAATTTGTCCTGAGAGTACATTAAGTAGCTTACATCCATTCTCCTGGTATGTTGTAAGCTGTCTGGCATTCGTATTGATTCTGCCAGACTGGCAAAATCCAGCCATGGCCCGACAAACAGATTACTGGAGTGTTGGCAATGATTTTAAATCACTGTGGGCTGTAAATCATGTCTAGTAATACAACATTTTTAAAACTAAATAACACCCTCCAGCTCTGAGCTCTGAGTTCCTCCTCTGCAGGACGAAAATGAAACCCTATTATGAGAATAAAGACTCCAACGAGGCCATCTGAGTCTAACTTCTGCCTCATTTAGCAAATGATTTGCATATCATTATTCAAGTTTGAGGTGGGAAAAAAGAAGCAAGGTCATCTTTTTATAAATTGACTGTATTCCCTTTTCTTGTGTCCTCATTCCTATGCAGATAGTGGCTATTTAGTGTGCTGACACAGATTTTCCATCTCTTCCTGAGCAGGGTTTCTGGGTTTACACAGCATGAGATGGAAAGACATGATGCTTCTTTTCATGAAAAGATATAATTTCAATTCTGCCAAGCTACTGTATACACAATGTAATTGAAGAAATCAGGCAATTATGTTGTTTCTCTTGCTCTAAGATATAAGTAATGACATTTGTTTGTTAGCTGCAATCAAGAGTATAGTTCTCATGTTGCCAATCTTATATTGATACAGTAACCTGAACTGCACATATATTCCACTAGATGGCGGTACTTTCATTTTATTACTCCACCTGAGTTGTACACTTCTGCACATTTAAGCATGATGTGCTGTCCTGATGGACTCCTCTGTAACTGCAACAAAATTAAAAAGTTTTTTAAGCTTAAATGTCAATATAAATTATCCAACGAGGAGTTGAACTTTAGGAGCACTGCAAAAACATCTAATCTCAGATCACAACAGGTCCAGTTACACCACCTGATTCACTCACCTTTCTCCATTCTTCCAGTTCCACCTAAATACCAGTCCTGCACTTGTCCTCAATCCAGAAAACTAGAAGGGGCCCCAAAGAAAGGAGGGTGTGTAAACAGTAGGGGGTGGAGGCAGTCCCATTGTACACTGGAATACCCACCGCCTCCCACCCTGCTTACCCTATGCCATCCATCCCACCCCACAACTACCAACCCATGGAAAGTAGGGCCATCCACTTCCCATGCAGCCAGCAGGCGTTAAGGTGATGTGATGTGAGGAGGTTTCCGTGCAGGCATGTGAAGGCGTCGGCCTGCCGGTTCCTTCGAAGTTCCTCCCTTTGTGTAACTGGATGTTTGTGTGCCAGTTCAGACAATCCTTTACATCTCCTATAATATTTCCTTTTGTGTGTGTGTGTGTGTGTGTGTATGTGTGTGAGTGTGCTGATCGTAAACAGTGTGTTCTCTTGCAAAAGCTGCACCCCCCCCCCCCCCCCTTCTCCAACTGTGAGGGGAATTCTGTACCATGTGTCTGCGGTTTTCAGGGAGCTTTCAAGGAAAATAAAGCACAGAGGGCTCCCAGTCGCCTCCTCCCCATCCCTCCACCCTCTTCTTGTTCCCCTTCTCATTTTCCTTCACACACACACCATGTGGCATTTTTTTTTTTTTTTTTATGGTTTTGACCTCCCTTCTTCTCAGACCGGCCACCCGGCTATGGAGCAAAGGGGCTAATTTTGTATGCGTCCTGTAATGTAGAGAAATCCATAACCACAGCAAACATTTTCTCATGAGGGTGGAAAGATGGAGAGTGAGCGTTGGGTTGTTGGTGAGGAGGAGGAGGAGGGTGGCTCAGACAGAGAAAGGCTTTTTGTTTAGCTAAGTACACTATGTGAAAGAGGGGGCGATGAGGATAAGAGAGCTGGAAATACATTAGAAAAGGGTTGCGTCTGCTGTGGCATTTGTGGTTCAGATGACTCCAAATGCTGTACAGTGGATGGATCCAATCATTAAATCCACTAAGTTTAACCATACCCGAGTGTGAACTAACTTTACTGAATCTAAAGTGATAGTTTGCCCAACTAACTTTATGAAAGGGCTGAGGAGACAAAAACCGTGTTCAAATTATACTACAGGGATTTAAATCTTTTTTATGTGGATTATTATGGGAGAAAAAAAAAGAAAAATAACATACATCTTGCTCTAAATCAGCAAAGAAACACTAACCTCTACTTCATATTTGACTACATTATTGATAGGAAGGAAGTAATTTAGCAGCACGGCATCATGCTGACAGTAACATTCCCACATCAGCTGTGGGAACAAAAGCTGTATCCATGTCCGATATCCAGCGAGCTTCCTTTGGCCTACACTGAGGAGGAAGTCATAAAGACAGGAAGATTTCCTGTATTGTTGCCAGCATGCAGTGGTACAAACTGTACATGGTCAGCAAAGACTCATGATGTAAAGTCATAAAAGTAGCACTCGAGGTCAATCAATAGACCAGGTCATGCATCTGACAGGTGTTTTATACCATCAATTCTTTTTACAGCTTTAGGACTGGTTTTCACTGCACTTAAAGGGCGAGGCTCTAAAGTGGTTCTAAAACAAGAACGTTTTCATGTAATAAGGCTCATCTGAATGCATTTAATGCATGTTTGCACATTGCTGCTTCTCATGCAAGGCAAGCAGCTTTAACAGCCTTTTTCTTGTATGAAAAAATAAAGTCAAAATATAAATATTTTATTTTTTAATGACATCACTCGGTTGCTATGGCTGTGTCATTTTGGAATATACTCATGCCATGAGAAGAAAAAAATGGAAAACGTTTGGCCTGTTACATCATAAGATTACTAATCCCTGGCCCGACAAGCTGAAGAGACCTGAGATTATTTATTTGCTTAATCTAAGTTTCATTTCTTCTTCTTTTTTATTTTTGGCTAGAAAACCATTGCATATGACATTTCTGTATGCCGTCTTTATTATTAGGCAAAGAAATGATCAGAATTGTTGCAGAATATTTTCAGCTCTATCCAGTGCAGAGGACAAATATAAACAGATAATGTAAAACAAGCAAAAGTACATTCTTAACTTTTAAATTAGCTTTCTGAAGATTTGTTGTCTTTGTTGGCTTAAAAACTGACAGCTCTGGGAACTTCTAATTACACTGGATTCATTCACATGAGACTGCAAGTGTGCCTGCAGTGTTTTAACAAGTAAGGTTACTGAGTCCATTTGTGTCGCTGCAGGTGTGTAGGTGTTTGAATTGTGTAAAACCTGACAAAGAGGTGAAAAACTGAAAATAAAGATATAGTATTACAAAACTGAACAGATGACACTCTGACCACTCAAACAGGTCCACCCCCCTGGCTTCTTGCCGACTAAACTCTGTGTCCTCTTGCCTTGGCTCGCATCCAGCATCCCTCCTCCATTCCCCTCCAATCTACTTTCTTGACTGGAGGTGTTGTCACCACAGTCGACACCCACTGACACCTGTCACCATGACAACCAGATGGCAGCTGTAACAATTTAGTGTTCATCTGAAAGCAGCGTTTATAGCTCTCTGTGCGTATGTCTTGTTATATTTGTTCTTACAGGCATTAAAATGGTATAACAGTGGGTCAAATGGGAGAGTACATTTTTGAGAGGGGGCCTTAGGGCACATCACAAGAAAGAGGGTTTTCTTTTATTTATTTAAAGGCTCCCTCATTCATCCAACCTGGCATTTTTGAGAGAAAAGTATCACGAGGAAAATTCTTGCTTGTAATCTTTCAAGTCATTGATTCAGAAGCATTGCTCGTGTGAGAATGTCATGTGAAAAGGGAAATAACTTTGCTGAAGCTAGCAAATGAAATAATCTTAAAAAAAAAAAAAACGTATGGCTCGAAGGCCCTTAGGACTCACTTTGTATAACACGTACAGTGCTCGGGATCATGAGACAAAGATGAATGCGACAGAGGAGGTTTTAGTATCCTTCAGGTGTGGGGCCTTCAGGTGCTGGAAGTCTGTTTATTGTTCATGCTGCAGGTGCATGCCTAGACTGAGTGTGCATTCTCATTTTAATTAATTCCTGCAGCATTTCACTCAAGTTACCATCCGTGGATAAGGATGCTACAAGATTCTAAATATGTTAACAATAAGAAATAAGTGAAGCACAAATTTATCATGCTTATTTAATTAAACCAAGTGCTGCAGGAGGGTAGTATCAATTAAAGGCAAGGGGTAAGTCTTTTGAGCTCACCCTACAAACACCATGTCGGTCAAATTCCCGGTAAAATGAGCGATTAACTCCATGGGTGAGCTGCCAACCTCGAGTGCAATTGATTTTATCAATGAGAGCGGTGGATGTGACTTACACAGTTCAAAAGACTTCTGCGGAAAACAATGAGGCCATTTTCTTTTCCACATTACAGAGTGACATCTGCGCTGTGGTTGCAGCCCATTTGAGTGAGTATGAAAGGGGTATGAGACCGTCTGTGACTCTGGCACGTTATGCAGATGTTCACCCTTTACTCAAACAATAAATTGCAAACTGTCTTCGACCCATCTTTCTTTTCATTTCAGAAACTTTGCTGTCTATGTCCATATTTTTTTTAAAAATAATTCACAATCACTCAGAACCCAGCAAGTCAGAGTAATAAAAAAGAAAACACAAGTCGTTTTGATGTATTACTTTTTTTTTCATTTTTAGTAAGATTTCTTTTTCTTCAAGCAAGAGCAATGGCAAATATCACAATATTACCATTTAGTACCATCTCTCAAGGGGGCAGGAGGAATAGGTAAATCAGAACAGCAGCCGCACTGCTAACCTGCACATGAGCATGTTTAAATTCACAAACAACGCAATGAATGAAATCATACAGCCACTTGAGTTGCTGAACCCTCCCCACCACCACCCATAACTCATGACATGAGACTGACCATCAAGAAATCCCTACAGGCAGCCGAAGGAAAATGTTTTTAGACTGCAGGCAGTTTGACAACGTTTAAGTTGATGTTCAGATCAGGGCTTGAAGGGGGCTCTTAATAGCAGAATAACAAAGTCTGCTTGTGGAAACTAAGAGCGAGCCTGTAAGTGTGCTTCCTCTCTAGAGTATCACATACCTTTAAGCATTTGGTTGAACATTTCGAAGTTAAAATATGAGAACAACTCCAAAATACATTACAAATATTTCACCCTGTGTGTTTGCCTGCCAGTCTCTTGGAAAGAAGACATTTTGGATTAACATACTGTGACTACAATTGTATTTTTTTGTTGAATTAATAACCACTATTAAGGGCAATTCCAACCAGAGGTCCCAGTCTGCTCATTATAAAGCAGTATTGTTATGCTCTAGGCCACCAAAAGTCATGTGACTAGACAAAGAAAGTTCATGAACTTACCAAGCAGGCAGACAAACACATGAGTGCAATTTTGAGCTACACACACCTATTTCAACAGGAAGTCTTTTGTAGTGGCTCTCCATTGTGGCCATTTCTTTTTCTTCATGCATTTCTTTCTAAATCCTCCAGTCAAAGTCATAGGCTAATTCATGGTTAAAGCATACGGAAGTCTCTGCAATGACCTTTTTTTTAAATTTCAGTCACATGAAACGACAGCGAGGCGAGATATGTCACAGTTCTCTCTCCTCACTGCAAAGGAAAACAGTGGGAGAGAAAATAAAACACAAACAAACAAAAAGAAAAAAATCTTCAACACAGAACAAAGCAAATATTTCCAGACTTGAGAGCTAACAGTTGCTTCTTGAGGTGCTGTCAAAAAGGAGAACAGCCCAGTTTTGTTGCGTTTTGGCACTCACTGCCCTGCGAACGATAAAGTCCTAGATACCGGCAAAGCAAAAAGGTCCCAAGATTAGGGCCAAGACTGTCAATCAAGTCAGA